>NC_053159.1:48684729-48731729 GCF_016835505.1 Polypterus senegalus
ATACTACTGCATTTTGCTGTAAGTGTAAATGTGGAAAAAGAGAAAACTATTTTGGTTTAGTTCTCTATGTTACTCATTAATCACAAGTTCCTGGAAAGTATTAAGTTGAATTTGTTCCCACAAATCTAATCTTTTGTCCACTGGCTTTATTCTTAATGTGTTTAAGCAATTATGAGTGATTTTGTGAAGATTTGTTTCTGTGCTACCTGCACTTTATGTTTGCAAAAAATTTTGTATTTGTGAATCACTATGTCATGATTTTCAGATGCACTGTTAGCAAGGAAGTAAATAATTTCCAAGAATAAATATATAATAAAACCTAAACTATGCAGCACCAAGAATGTTTGAGATATGTTGGGATATTTTGGAATATGTACAGTACTTAGAGTATGACCATTTGAATCTTACTTTTTGGATAGTTTTTGTTGTTGCAACATCCTGTTTGGAAAGCACTGTACCAGCCCTTGACATATTAAATCCATTAGCTTGTGTAAATTTATGTAATTGTCCTGTTACCTGGGAAGTGAATATATTCTTTACACATTTACATTTACAAAAGTTAGTACCTTCAAATTAAGAAATGTTTTTTTCATGATCAGTTGCCCAGTGCTGGGAAACTGCAATGTTCCAAGCTGTACATATTTGTTGTGACAGACCGTAGGCCTGGGTTGACATCCTGGCTGGGATAAACCCTGTACCCTTACCTGGCAGGGAGGCCACAGTAGTGGATGAACAGGGGTAGATGGCCACCTATGAGTGCAAGCTCTTCCAACACGCTAAATGGCAGCATTCATGAGCCAGTATGCTCATTCATGTGTCTATTGGGCATCCTAAGATTGGCATTTCCGTGAGGCAGCCCTGCTGGACTCTGTGGGTGCAGATAGGAGTACCTCCTCCTTAATGCTGAAAGTATTCCTGGGTCCAGCATAAAATGGGTCATCACTCTCCACTTGAAAAGTCAGAGTCGGGAGTGGAGACAGACTAAGCTCACCTCAGAGGATTGAGGGAAAGAGATGTGTTATAGTAGTGGACTATGAAAGAAAGATACCTGTGCAATGTAGCTGTACAATAAAACTATTTATTTGCACTGAAACCATGTCCGTAATGTTGTGTCAAGGATTTGGAGGCCGTGAGATGCTCCCTACAGGCTCCAGTATGTAATTGTTTCTATATTTAATGAGGTATCTTTCATTATATGAAAGTATTTAACTGTAGCGTCCACATGTGCCAGTAAATAAACATCAATATTAACTGCACAGCATGTACTGCATTTAAACTCTTAAGCACAAGGTGGGCTGCAGGCAACACCGCCATATTTTAATGTTGTTTGTGTACGATGCAATAAACTCACTAGTCAATCAATAGCAATAAAGATATTTTTAAATATTCATAGGTGTCTTCTTTCAAATAAATCATATGTTTTCATGTTGTCTGCTTTCCTTCATTATTAAAATATGTGATTTGCACACATTTATCCTGAGGCGAGCAGCGCATCACAGCTGAGTCTTAATTTGTCAAATATCACACTGTACATCAAGCTGCATACAACAAAAGGCTCATTACCATTAGATAGCTGAGGTTCAGAGCATTTTAATGATGTACAGTATAGTTGTCTGTCATTGGTCATTTGTACTACACGTCACAGCTGTTTGTAAACTGCAGTAAATATTATGCTTATATAATAGCTCATCTTTACAAACCATTATGCACACAGCTCGAGTCAGATTCTGAAAAAAGTTTAGACTTTATTGAGAATGACATGTTTGATGAAGTACTTAAGGATACACTTGATTTGCAATTACTGCTTCATATTGGCAGAAAAGTTGTGGCTTGCAGATCAGGCGTTATGGGTTCAAGTACCACACCTGAATGCTGTCTGCTGAATGTTCTCCTTATGCTAGTTTTCTAAGCAGTGCTGTTTCAAGTTCAACTTATTATGCTGGCAATGTTTCTTAGTGCAGCGATTAGTAATTGTTATGCTTTACTTGTGCTTTTGGAACTTTCACGCAAAGACCTTCCCCTACCAAATCAAATGTCACTGTATCACATTACTCTGTTGCTGTGTTGTGAGCATATGAGGAAAAAAAATAGTTTCAGCTGGTGACTTGTTCATGGTGTAATTCCCCTGCCCGAAGCCACCAAAAGGTGAGACAGTTCTGTATAGTATTTTCTATCCCGTTTACAGAAGGGAAATAAAAATGAACAATGGTCATGGGTTCAGTGGGGTTGAAGGGAACATGATTATAAAAGGAATAAATAAATCACATAAGGCTGTGTGGATCCTTTCAGTGCCATCACAGTAGAAATGTGGGTGGTGGGATTATATTGTAAACTTGTATGACATGCTTGCGAGCTGGTGATGGCCTCCTGTGACTGAAAAATGGCTGTGAAAAAATGGTTTAGGTGTATGTGTCTCTATGATTAACTCTGCACTCTGGGCTGCCCGTTTCCTGTGTTATGCCCTGGGATACCAGCATAGGTATTGTCCCCACCCCTGTAATCCAGCACACAGTATATTCCAGACGTGAAATGCATGAAACAGCAACAAGAAGAAAAATAAATAAATTAAAATGCCCTGAACTTCAGTGGGGTAATTTCAACAGAAGGCAGTGGATTATATGTGAATTGCCGCACAAAACACCAATCTGTTGTACAAAATGTAAGGATTTGCTGTGTTTAGTGGTAGGCAGAAATTGTTTCAAGTTCTGGAATGAAAAATAATTTTGAAAGTAAAGGTTTAGATGAATACATAGTTATACTTTAATGGTAATTTACCTGTTGCTTCAGTGTGATACAGAGTGTGTGTATATGTATATTTATTTCTGAAAATTGAAAAAATATATAACTGCAATTACAATACTTGTTTTGAGAGATTATTTAGGTGCAAGAGACTTAATGTTTGAAAAAAGGGACACTATGTTTCCAAACATGGGGACACCTTGTGCCAAACAGTTCAACTTTGCAGTGCTATGGAATATGACATCTAAACTTGGTACAATGATAACTGACAGATTGAGGCACAAACGAAAATTGTGTACAGTACTGTAAAATGTAGTTTTTTGGAGAAAAATGTCTAAAACACCATTTTTTGTGTTTTATTTAGTTAATATTGGTATAAACAAAGTTTTATAATCAAAAAAAATTTGATTTGAAAAATTTGAAGCGTTGTAATTGCTGATTGCTGATATATAGTCATATGCAGCTCCTTTATTGCAATAAACGAGTAATAGCCATTTATTTTTTGGTAAGTAATGCCAAAAACCCCTTAGTGCATAATGTATTAATTACTGATTGTAAAGATTTAGACGACAATGTATGAAAAATGCTGCCAATTTGTTTTCTTACAGCGAAAGTGTGAAGTTTCAAATAAAAAAAAAACCAGTAACATTCTTACTATTACTGTTATATTAAAGTGCCATATAAGGCTGTATTACAATGGAAATCTCAACCATCCATAAGTGGTATAGCCAATGATAAAGACCCGTAGATAATGGACCTGCATTTTATTTTATTTTATAATTTCCTAATACACATTTTTGTGGGATTTCTTCATAGCTGGCTATGTACATAGTGTATGTGTACTGAGAAGGTATACAGTATATGACAAATCTAAAATGGTAGCTAGTGAAAGTGGAAAAAAGTGTGTGTAAGTCTCAGTTGAATAGTCATTGTCCTTTACCCTTAAATAATAAAAATGTGTGATAAGTTGCTAAAGATCTTTTATTCATATTTTGCAGGGGGATCTCCAGCAAGTTTTCTTATTTAATGTTGCGTTTTCAGAGCTTTAAAAGAAAATGTTTAAGTATCTGTTTTTCTGTGTGTCCAGGTTGCCCTGGTGGCAGTTAATGTCCTTGGTGATCCTGTTGACACCAGTGAAATGGAAAACACAGTAAGTTTTCTTGTTTTTGTTTTTTTACAGGGGCTTAAATGAATGCTAGCATGTTTTTAACTCGTTCACCACATTTTCTATAGCTTGAGTTCCATTTCTCTCTTGATGGTTATCTTTTTATTCTCAAAGGTCAGAGTGGAAATTCCTTTAAAATAGTTGTACCCATAGAAATTGTACACCTCTTTGTGACAATTCAGTTGCTACTTGCTGTCTCTTACATCATTGCTGCATTCTTCTATAATTATATGCATCATGGATTAATGGTGCCTTCAGCAATTCCTTTTGAGAGTTATTTAGTTATTTAAATCATGGTTTCCTGTATTCCCTCATATTGTTTTCTCTTAATAATGCTGTTTTTCTTTTGTAGTGGTGCTCTCTGAAAGTGGTCCCTTTAACCTTGGTGGCTTAGTTATTCCATAATAAAATAAAACCCTAACTTATTTGAGATAGCATAGGTTATAGTCGTTTAGACTTGGCTGTTTTACTTTTTTGATTGTCTCTTTTTATGTTACATATTATTATTCTGCTTTTTGATCTAATAAAATATTGAGCAAAAAAAAAACCAACTCTCTACATTAACTTACAATAAGGTATCCTACTGTATTTAGTTTTAAGCTATTGTTTTTGTTGTTTTTGTCCTTCTGTTTGAAAGCTTATTTCTTTCACTCACATTTTTTTAATCACAAACTTATTATTTCATTGCAGTTGGTAACATTGTTCACATGTGTGCTTTTCATTTCTGTGAACAAGTAAATAGAAAGCAGTTAGTAGTAGTAGGGTACAGCGATATTCTTACTTGCATGGCCAATTAACACTATAGACAAATGTAGCAAATAACAAAATTCTTACCTCTGTTTCTCTGCTCCCATTACCTACAATATAGTTAGAATATGTCAGAGATGGGGACAAGTTGCATATGATCAAGTCCAAGCAAGTTTCAAGTGTTAACCATCAAGTCTCAAGTCACAGTTAAGACAAATCAAGCAAGTCAAGTCAAGTCAAGGGTTCACCCTAAGCAAGTCAAGTCGAGTCCTGATAAGTTTCAAGCCCAGTCAAGTTGCAGTACTAAAACAAACAGAGGTTAAATGTTCGATACGTTTATTTTTGCACAGAAAAATTTTTACAGAAAAGATGAACTTATATACATATATTATTATATTATATATCTTATTTGCATTGCTATATTTAAATTATATGCATATCTGTGCTACATTAATATCTGAAAATAAAATTGTGTTGCTTACACAAAATGTTTAAAACTAAGAAATCCAGTCTAAAATGTATAATGCAATTCAATCTGAAAGGATTAGTTTACTTTGACAACAACAATGTACAGATAATGTACTCACCCCCTTGTCATCCAATATGTTCATGTCTTTCTTTCCTCAGTCATAAAGAAATTGTTTTTTTTTGTTTTGAGGAAAACATTTCAGGATTTCTGTCTATATATAATGGATATGTATGGTGCCCAGTATGAACTTCAAAATGCAGTTTAAATGCAGCTTCAGAAAGCCCGAAATGATTGGTTATTTTCCAAACAAATTGACAATTTATATACTTTTTAGCCTCAAATGCTGGTCTTGTCTCCTCTCTGTGCAGTCTGTGTGATTCGGGTAAATACAGTTAATAGATGTCAAAAAAACAACAATCTCTTTTATATCTATGTCAAAACATCCTGCAATGCTGTTTTACCTTTTTTGTAAAGGGCATTTGAGCTTCTATACATGTTAACTGTGTAAACACTGTGTCTGCACTTTTGCTACAATCTAAGACTGTATTTACCCGAATCACACAGACTGCGCAGAGACAACACAAGACCAGCATTTGAGGTTAAAAAGTATATAAATTGTCCATTTGTTTAGAAAATAACCGATTGTTTCGCTAGATAAGACTCCTTCTCCTTGGCTGGAATCGTTTAGAGTCTTCTGAAGCTGCATTTAAACTGCATTTTGGAAATTCAAACTTCGGGGTGTCATACATATCCATTATATAGAGAGAAATCCTGAAATGTTTTCCTCAAAAAAACAATTTCTTAATGATCGAGGAAATGTTTTATATATGATGCTTTAATACTTATGCTGTCCATTATAAGGCACAGTAGGGGATTTATCCACTCTTTTTAATCTAACGTTAGTGATGAATCTCGTTAATTAAAATGAACGGATCTTTTTCATTTCAGCAGAATATAAATATAATGTATGTTAATATAGCCCAGTGATAAAGTTATGTTAAATCGTCATCTCTACGGTGGACGCGCAATATACACGTTTCATACATAATATATAATCTGATATATTTGTTTTCTATTTGAACTGGTTTCATTGTTATACAGCACACAACATTTTGTTGTTATTGTGAGTGTACACAAAAAAATTATAGACACTTAACGTAACCGATTCGAACGATGAAATTATTCTTGTCTGTATGACCAAAAAGTTTTGAACGAGTTATTGAAGGAGAAGTGATTGCACCGACACTTTCATCTTAGATTTTCATGCAGTATAATGTAACACGAGCTGCAATTCAACTAACCGCACGCAGTCAGTCCATACAAACGCTTGAAAATGCGCACATTTAATATAGACATTATAGTTTACATGTAATATCGAGTAGCCCTTTCATTTCAAGTTGCACTCAACATTAAAATGTGGCTACGCCACTGGTAACCTTATAGCGTTTTATTTATGAGATGATCATCACATTTCTGATTAAAAAAACATGCAACCAAGGCCAAATTATGACAAACAAAAAAGATTAATTTAATTAATTAGTAATCGTTTTATTAAATTGACTATACAGAATTCGACTTTCTTACCTTTCCTTGTGGTTTTTGAAGTGCCGGATGAAATTTGATGTTGTGGTTGTCGTGTCTGATACTCGCGTTGCATTCTCTGCATCTGGCAAATCTTTTTTTGTTAGTACGGTCTAGTTCAAAGTCCTTATAGCCAAACGTGACTATATGAGGAGCTCGACTATTGTCTGCCATGTTTGGCGCGGTTTGAGTTGTGCAGCGTTCTTCTTCTTCTTCTTCTTGGTAACGTTAAGAGTTGTGCAGCATTAAGGGCGCAGGCGCCAATTATGGTGCTGCTGAGTCATAATTATTTTATTAAATTATTTTATTTTATTAAACGAATTATATTTAAAAGTTCAAGTCATTGTCGAGTCTTCCACTTTAAGTCAAGTCTCAAGTCACTTACTCTCAAGTCAAAGACAAGTGAAGTCATTTTCCTCTCAAGTCAAAGTCAAGTCAAGTCATTTTCTTACTTCAATCAAGCAAGTCTCAAGTCCTGAAAATTGTGACTCGAGTCTGACTCGAGTCAAGTCATGTGACTCGAGTCCCCCATCTCTGGAATATGTAGTATGTGTGTGTGTATATGAAAGTGAATTGGCAAATAGAAATACTAGTTAGGAAAATGGGGAGTGTGTACAACATATTGCAGCTTAGGCTTTGTGAGTCTAGTGGGTATCACTGATACATATACTTTAACTACCAGTACACACCGTGGGTCTGTGTAAAGTAGTGTTTCTCACCCACTGGTTGTGCTGCCTGTGGATTGCAGGTTGCTGTTATTGGTTCACAAATGATTTGCAGTGAATTGTCTAAGCCAGAGTTTTGGGTTGTAGTTACAGCTAGTGGGTTTTCAATGAATTTAAAAAGCCAAAACTGGTCAACAATGAATTTGTGTCAATTTACCAGGAACCCAGTCGTCCACTCCATGCTAAAAGTTACATAACCAATGCAGGACACATTTTCAGATATGGAAACTCTTATGTTTTGCTCCCATATTTTATAATCAACTTTTCAACCTTGTTTAACCTACACAGAGATGGAAGGGGCATCTCTATACAAGAAGTAGGATTGTTCAACAGCTTTGGAGCCCTGCAGTTTAAAGTTCAACCTCCCACTGTTTTATAAATTCTTGGAATCTTTAGTATTCCAAAATCTTGAAATCTTAATGTGTGCTTCAATTTGTATATAGTGATAAATACACATAGGAAAATAGGGCCTGTATAGGCCATTTTAAAGATTTATACTGATTTTGAAATCAGCTTTGCTTAACTGAAAGCTAATGTAAATATTTAAGAACAGAAGTTATGTACAGTAGTTGTTCTTTCTAACTGTAATAATGATTCTTGCATCAACATTTTGAATTAACTTTAAGCTATATACAGCACAATTTGAACAACCTGTGAATAAATTATTGTGGTAGTCCTCCTCTGTCACCTCCATCTCCATTATAGGTTTATAAGGTCCTTGATATCATGTGTACAGAGTAGAGTGAAAATTTACTTGGTTGTTGTAATCGACATGCAAAATGTTGCCACTCTAAGGCACTGTAACTAGTGAGTATAAACATCTTACCTAAAAATTTCAGTCTTTTTTTCCTAGGAAATTTAACAACGCATTTGTCATAATCAAACCCAACAAAGTATACAGGTAATCCCTCCTCAATCGCGGGGGTTGCATTCCAGACCCTGCCCACCCAGCGATAGGTGAAAATCCGCGAAGTAGAAACCATATGTTTGTATGGTTATTTTTATATATTTTAAGCCCTTATAAACTCTCCCACACTGTTAACATTATTAGAGCCCTCTAGACAAATAACACCCTTTAGTCAAAAGTTTAAACTGTGCTCCATGACAAGACTGAGATGGCAGTTCTTTCTCACAATTAAAAGAATGCAAACATATCTTCTCTTCAAAGGAGCGCCTTCAGGAGCAGAGAATGTCAGAGAGAGCGCTCGCTAAGAAAAGCAAACAATCAAAAATCAATACGTGCTTTTAAGTATGCAGAAGCACCCGATAAAGCGGCATTTTGTAGAGGAGCGTCCGTATCTTCTAGGCAAACAGCCTCTGTGCAAACAGCCCTCTGCTCACACCCCTCTGTCAGGAGCAGAGAATGTCAGAGAGAGTGAGAGAGAAGCAAACAATCAAGCACCACGCAGGAAGCATATCTTATATCATTGAGGAGTTTTAGTTAATATGTAATACATGCTCTGATTGGGTAGCTTTTAAGCCATCCGCCAATAGCGTCCCTTGTATGAAATCAACTGGGCAAACAAACTGAGGAAGCATGTACCATAAATTAAAAGACCCATTGTCCACAGAAAGCCGCGAACCAGCGAAAAATCTGTGATATATATTTAGATGTGCTTAAATTTAAAATCTGTGATCGAGTGAAGCCACGAAAAGTCGGCGATATAGCGAGGGATTACTGTATACCAAATTTGGCAATGCCATGGTTATTAACATTAATTAAATCTGAAAGTAAAATGACTACAAAAGTGTCCCCCATCAAGTTTGAAAGTATTTTATCCATTGGAATAGTCTGAAAAATCAAGCTGTTTTATATTTAAATACATGTTAAGTGTAACTGTTTGAAAGACAGTGGGACACAGCTTTTTGTAAAATGGGTAAACACAAATGTACACTGACATGCAAAGAGTTTCAAATAAAGTGAAATGTTGAGATTAGAGGATTTTGATATGGGCATTAACTCAACCATTCCCCTTGTTCCCATTAGATTCAAAGAGCCTAAATATTAATGGAATAAAGTAGTGTTGGTGCACTTTTCCTTTTATTTTTGTGCATTCAAATAATGTACAAAAGACTATGACTTTAGATTATTATAATTTATAGTGAATATCATAATTCTGTGTATTTTATCAAATTAGCTGTTTGTAACCCTTAAAGGTTTTGATAAAGTATTAAAAAAGCATTTTATAAAATTCATCAGAAATACTATAAAAATGTAGAAAAGTTAAAGAAAGATGAGAATATTTAAAAATAAAAGTACAGAAATTGTTACATAGCGATTGTATGCATAAAAGCATATATTGAATTTGTGTAGTTTGTTGAGTCAGAGTTCATACTGTCAAGTCCATAAGTATTTGGACAGTAACACAACTTACATAATTTTGGCTTTATACACCACTGCAGTGGATTTGAAATAAAGTAGTCATCATGTGATTGAAGTGTAGACTTTCAGCGTTAATTTAAGGGTTTTACGAAAATATTGCATGAGCTGTTTAGAAAAGACTTTGTACACATGGCCCTGTGATGATGCAGGTTCTGCTCCATGTTCCCATCTGGCTTCTGGGGAGCTCTCGAACCCGACACTGTCGGTAGTGTCACCGATGAGCTAGACAGTGAAGACATCAACAATAAACCAAGGGGATGGTGCCAAAAGAGCATAGTGCTTTTATTTAAAAACAAAACCAAAAAGAGTGGTATTATTAAATAAATAATCTATTAAAACAGGTGAACTGTGGAGATTAAAATTCAAAAATAAATCCTTTTCAAAACAAGATTAAAACAATGGCTGGAAGCAGTCTTGTCTTAAAACTCTGGTGCTTTATTCTTTCTACTGGTGAATCCCCTGCTTCTCCCAGACGGGCCGGGCACTGCAACAGGTGGTATCGCCCTACCAGCAAATGCAGCTCCCTTCTATTCTGGTCCGGTAGCCTTCCTATTCCTGGCTACAGAAGGCTCCGACCGGACCAAGACTTGGGTTCCCTCCCCAGCGGCCAGGACGCTCACGCTGGGGCTCAACACGCCCAAAGTCTCCTCGACTGCCGCTCCTTTCAACAGCAAGTTATCTCCTCTGCCAGTCACTCCAGCTCTTCAAAACTGCTCAGCTGGAGCGACCGCTTCAATCTTCCCCAGAGAGTTTGCCAAACACTCCTCCAGGCTCTCCTACCAGCTGCATTAAACCTTCAACGAGCCTGCTCTCGCTTACGCTCCCACTCACGCACCGGCTTTCTCCTTCCTGCCACCTTCTTCACCTTTAACCTATGTTCCCATTCTTTCCTTTTTTCTTACTCCCTTCCCCGCCTCGCGTTTCTACTATATATTACAGGGATGTGGATCATGTGTGGCGATTAGCAGCTCTCGGCTTCAATCACGGATGCGCCTAGGAACCATTCCGGCGATTATCTATGTAAAACTGACCTTTTCAGTTTCAGCTGTGGACCCGCTATACCACAGCCCCCCCCCCCTATATTCAGGGTCTCAAAACTATTTGGACAAACTAAGAGAGAGAGGTTAGGAGCATGCTTGATTGCTTTATTTCAGATCCACTGTGGTGTTGTACACGGCCAAAATGATAAAAATTGTGTCACTCTCCGAATACTTATGGACCTGACTATATTGTGTGTGCAGAGCCATCAATAAAAGTTAAAAGTGGGCAGTGACATAAAATATCCAAGTTAAGTTTAATGTCTTAGTATAATAGTACAATGAAATTCTTACTTGCATGTTTCCACAGAACAACTTGCAAAAACAATGCAAAAAATAAACAAAATTTATAAATTGAGAAAGCACATGTACATAACTATTCACAGCTTTTGCTCAATTCTTCGTCGATGCACCTTTGGCAGCAATTACAGCCTCAAGTCTTTTTGAATATGATGCCACAAGCTTGGCACGCCTATCCTTGACCAGTTTTGCCCATTCCTCTTTGCAGCACCTCTCAAGCTCCATCAGGTTGGATGGGAAGCGTCGGTGAACAGCCATTTTAAGATCTCTCCAGAGATGTTCAATCGGATTCAAGTCTGGGCTCTGGCTGGGTCACTCAAGGAAATTCACAGAGTTGTCCTGAAGCCACTTCTTTGATATCTTGGCTGTGTGCTTAGGATCGTTGTCCTGCTGAAAGATGAACCATCGCCCCAGTCTGAGGTCAAGAACACTCTGGAGCAGGTTTTCATCCAGGATGTCTCTGTACATTGCTGTAGTCATCTTTTCCTTTATCCTGACTATTCCCCCAGTTCCTGCCACTGAAAAACATCACCAGCTGCCACCACCATGCTTCACTGTAGGGATGGTATTGGCCTGGTGATGAGCGGTGCCTGGTTTCCTCCAAACATGACGCACTGTAGGGATGGTATTGGCCTGGTGATGAGCGGTGCCTGGTTTCCTCCAAACATGACGCCTGGCATTCACACCAAAGAGTTCAATCTTTGTCTCATCAGACCAGAGAATTTTTTTTCTCATGGTCTGAGAGTGGCTTCCGTCTGGCCTCTTTACCATACAGCCCTGATTGGTGGATTGCTGCAGAGATGGTTGTCCTTCTGGAAGGTTCTCCTCTCTCTACAGAGGACCTCTGGAGCTCTGACAGAGTGACCATTGGGTTCTTGGTCATCTCCCTGACTAAGGCCCTTCTCCCCCGATCGCTCAGTTTAGATGGCTGGCCAGCTCTAGGAAGAGTCCTGGTGGTTTTGAACTTCTTCCACTTACGGATGATGGAGGCCACTGTGCTCATTGGGACCTTCAAAGCCGCAGAAATGTTTCGATAGATAGATAGATAGATTCTGTAACCTTCCCCAGATTTGTGCCTCGAGACAATCCTGTCTTGGAGGTCTACAGACAATTCCTTTGACTTCATGCTTGGTTTGTGCTCTGACATGAACTTTCAACTGTGGGACCTTATATAGACAGGTGTGTGCCTTTCCAAATCATGTCCAATCAACTTAATTTACCACAGGTGGACTCCAATTAAGCTGCAGAAACATCTCAAGGATGATCAGGGGAAACAGGATGCACCTGAGCTGAATTTTGAGTTTGCTTTCTCAATTTTTTTATTTTTTAATAAATTTGCAAAAATCTCAAGTTAACTTTTTTCACGTTGTCATTATGGGGTGTTGTGCGTAGAATTCTGAGGAAAAAAAAGAATTTAATCCATTTTGGAATAAGCTGTAAAATAACAAAATGTGGAAAAAGTGATGCACTGTGAATACTTTCCAGGTGCACTGTATATAACAGGGATGGAGTAAGAGATGAAATTCAGAAGAGAGTTTGAGGGAGTAAGATGGATAAAAAATCCAGCTAGGAGACTTAAAATTGTACTGGTAATGTAATATTCCAAATGAATCTCAGTACCAGATAAAGCTATTTCACATTCTTTCTCACAGCATTATGTTTTCAATCAGTTAAGTGTTTATACAATCATATTATTCATGGTAGATATAGGAAATATTTAACTGTTTCAAATCATGATATTTGCTAAAGAGATTTTTTTTTATTTTCTTTTAGCCCACACGGGAACAGCTAATTGAACATTATCTTAATAACTCACATAATGACTCATCTGTTGATGCAACTTACATGGGGTAAGCTATTATTGTTGTTTGTTTTTTTTTCTTTATTTCTATTGTCAATATATGTCAATGAGTCTTGCCAGTTTTCTTATGGATTTGGATGTGTGAATTTTGTCTTCAGTTGTTGTAGACTATGTGGCACAGACAGCATGTATAAATTAATATACAAAAAATATTACTCCTGGGTAGTCTAGTCTGCTTTGATATTACCTTAGACAGGAATGAAAAACATTAATAAAATGTGTTTACTGTGACAGTAACTTTATGTTTATGTTACTGCTAGTTTATTACTCCTTTAACTTTTATGTGTCTCATTTAGAAAACTGATATCTTCATGTTCCTTCCCAGCCTTTTATAGAAACTCTGTATTTCTCATTTTTTGTTTCTTTTATTTTGTGTTTTTTTTTAAGATTAGAATCTATCTATCTATCTATCTATCTATCTATCTATCTATCTATCTATCTATCTATCTATCTATCTATCTATCTATCTATCTGTCTATCTGTCTATCTATCTATCAGCATGGTGTCACAAAAATGCATTAAATTCCTTAGTACTTTGTATATAGGTAATCTCCTGCAGATTTAAAGTTCCATGCTCTTTATCAGGGTTGGTCATGTTCAGTTTTGCACTGCTCTACTTGCACATACAGTATCTATTGTACATTGTGAGCGCTGGTTAATGAAACAGTGTGCCTTATAAATAAAATGTGCATGTTAGCTTTTCTGTGGTGGGCTGGCGCCCTGCCCGGGGTTTGTTTCCTGCCTTGCGCCCTGTGTTGGTTGGGATTGGCTCCAGCAGACCCCCATGACCCTGTAGTTGGGATATAGCGGATTGGATAATGGATGGATGTTGGATATTCCAAGTACAATCTGCCTGTTTTTGTGTAAAAAGAAAAAAAAAGGCACCATTCACTGAGTTACTGTTTAAGGCTTGGAACAGATTTTTCAGCTTATAAGTGACCTGGGGCCTCATGTATAAATGGTGCGTACGCACAGAAATGTTGTGTAAGAATGTTTCCATGTTCAAATCCATTTCTCCATTTTCTAACCCGCTGAATCCGAATACAGGGTCACGGGGGTCTGCTGGAGCCAATCCCAGCCAACACAGGGCACAAGGCAGGAACCAATCCTGGGCAGGGTGCCAACCCACCGCAGGACACACACAAACACACCCACACACCAAGCACACACTAGGGCCACTAAACTTGGTGTAATACCACGCACATTTCCACGGTAGCTCATACCCTGTTGTACGCAAGTTCTCTCCTCGGTTTGGTAGACTGGCGGCACCCTGCATCAAAGCAGTGCTACTGTTCCTGTATGGTTATTCTTTCTTTTTTAGATCCACATCCCTGACGCGGCTTTATAAATACACTGAAATTAACCGCATATTGTTTATTAGTTTAATGCATCTGATTGTAATTAACCTGTAACAATATAATGGTCCACAGAATGGTCAAACTATTCCAAATACCGTAACTGCTTTAGGGTTGTTACTCTCACTGCACCTTGGATCCCAGATCGGATCACCTTTTTCCATATTGCTCTTACTGCACCACTCGGAGTATTTATATCACTGTATCTGAGTGTGAATCGGAAAGGTATACAGCATCAAGCACACGCTGCCTCAGCCATGCTGTCTATTGAACTGCTCTCATATGACAAATGTCTCAGAGCCTTTCCTGTACTGACCTCGCAGTTCAGAAACTGTTTCATCCCAAGAACTCTAAATGCACTCAATCAGTCCATCAAGTGCTCCTTGTAGAACTGTTTGTACTTATTAGTATAATCACCTCACTGTAAACTTGCACTACAGTTATAATACTGCACAACCTGAGCCACTTTATAAAGTGCGTATTTACTATGATGACAATATCATTTTTAAGATGAAATGCAGCAAAATATGTTTATTATATTATACAGATAAAACTTTAACTACATGGTGTCACAGTGCTAGCGAGCCACTGGCGCTCCGTTCACAGATTGTTCCTGCCTTGTGCTGTATTCTTGCTGGTGCTAGCATGAAGGATAGATGGATAGAATAATTAAACACGTATTACTAAGATATTTCGATGTTTCTATAATGTTTTGAAGAATTGGCGTTCTAAGCTTACGGATGGCTTAACGTCTATTACAGAGCTGATTGTGTGGCTATTGGGTATTTGGAGAAAGAAAAGTAGGGACAGGAATTGGAGGTTAGTACGTTTGAAAGAGAGTACTGCTGCAATAAAGTATTTCATCAAAGGTAGCACACAGTGCAGCAAGCATCTTGCTTGAGATATTAACAATCACTGCACCACTGTGTTTAATTAGATGCTTTAACTCCTGTCATCATGAAAATGATATCATGTGCACATCTCAGTATTTTAATTATTCAGAGAGCTGTAATATCACGAATGTAATGGATTCTGTGTCCTGTCAGAGGAAGAGAAAGCCTGGAAGCACGTAGTGATTCACACACATAGAGCACATAGAAGATCAAATACAAAACTAAGCATTTAACGTGCTACTTATGTTAGTTATGATGGGATTGAGAAACTAGTAAATTAAACAGTTTTAAGATTAAGTTTATGATCTTCTACTTTAATGACAAAATAAACTACGTGATTAAAGTGGAAATTTAGAGATTAAAGTTGACATTTAATGCTTTTTCCCCACTATGTGCCTTTTTTTTCTCTGTACCCTAACAAGCTTTCATATGACACTCAGACGGTGGGCTATGACTCACCTTTTCACGCCGACTTTGATATCTGACAACTTCTTTTTTTATTTTGGACACTGTGCAACTTTGTGAACGTGAGCTTTCGAGTTTCTCCGACACTCTATGCCACTTGATCAACCTCCTTTTGTTGTTTATACCACTGTTTAAACCAACAAATAGTATGTTTTTCTTTGCCTCCACTTGGTATTTGCTGAAATTCTTCTATTTTTTCTCTTGCTTTTGCCATTACCTTTTCACAGAAGGCTGAGCTTAAGGGCTATTTATATTGATTTGCATATTCAAAGAGGTGTAATTCTGGGAGGAGTTGGGACAGCAGGCGCGTGCACGTGTGTTACTTTTTATACTGATCTGGATTTATGTAGTGGAAGAACGTGGAAGTTGGCGAATGCACAGATTTATGCCTCTGGATTTTTCTGTGAGTATGCACATTCCCGCTTTTGTGCTTACGCCATGTTATAATGTGAGTTCTATGCACGGTGTTATACATGAGACCCCTGGACACTAACCTTAGGCATGTTGACTAGATTGGTTGGTTATAGTTATGGTGCTCAGCTCTTTTTAGAAAGAAAATGGGGTGATCAGACTGGATATTTGTTTATTTTCTGGGCCCTTTAAATACCAGCACTCTATTTTTGGATATTCTTGCTTCCTTCCCATCTACAAAAATGTTACCTTTATTTTAGGTGTTAAAATACTCTTTAGCACACATGTTCTCAACCTTTTTTTCTTGAAGTACCACAGTTATTTTTTCCATTCTTACATTGTTAAGTACCAAATTCTTACTAAACACTTCATTTTTACGTGCATATTTACACTATTATTTTGATATTTGCACATAAAACTGAACTGTTTACAGTACACCAGCAATTGATTTTAAATACAAAAGAAAGGGCATTGTAAACTTCCTTATGTCAGAAGCAATTAATAGCACTGAATATCTCTCACCAGGTAAAGTAGTATCTTGATGAAGAATCTTAATCTGTTTTCCAGTATGTGCTAAATTTCTCTGTGCTTTAGAGAAAATGTTGCCTATTATAGAAATATTGTTTACTTCTTAATCAATTATTCATATGTTTGAGACACTTTTCAGAGGTATTTTTGAGTAATTGCTTTTTATAACAGCTACAGGAAAGGTATATTAAAATTTACTGAAGTGTTCAAAGCCATATTTATTTATTTTCAATTATTACTATACTTTTGAGCATGACCAAATTATATGTAAATGAGTTGGGATCTGTTCCCCGCATACCCTGGAGTATTAACTTTTTGTTTTACTTGAGTTTCAGCAGCAGTAAAAACCATGTCAATTTGTTTCAACAGAAATTTCTCCAGTTTTGTGAACTCTGTAGAACCCTGCCTAAAATAATATATAATTTCAAATACCACCTAAGACTTTACTGAGAAAAAAATAAAGTTTAATGATTCAAAGTTAGGGGTTCCAGTATAAACTGAGGAGAGAGGAGTAACAGGCACAGTGAGCCTCAAAGGTAAGGGAAGAACTAGTAAGGGGAAGAATTAAGTTCTAAGATTAGGAACATAATGCAGATCACCGGTCCACCAGCCTGCCACCAAACACACACCAGCTTGCCCCTTCTCTAAACTGGAGCCAGATGATCTTTTGATGTGCATTGCTGAAAGTTCAAATAAGGCTACTGTAGATTAATGAAGGAGTCAGGTCAAGTTGGGGAGCATGCACTGGTACAGTGAGTTGCCGCACCCACTACACATCGAAACAGAGCGGGATCCCAGTTGGCAACCCCCCAGGCAGACACGCGGTCCAATCCTATACTCCAGAAATGATCCTCTATCTGCCGCAGCCAGATGTTACGTGGGCGACCCCTTGGCGTAGTCCAGCCTCTTGGGTCCCCAACAATGAGGATCTTATGTGCTGGATTACCCTTGGGGAAACGCGCCACATGGCTGTAGTCCCGTAAATGACGCTCACTCACAATGCAGGTAATGTGCCTCATTCGGGACTCCATGAACAACCGCTCATTTGACACAAAGTCAAACCAATGGTACCCAAGGATTTTCCGGAGAGACACAGTATCAAAGGAGTCCAGTCTTCATCTCAGGTCACTGCATAGCATCCATGTCTCACAACCATATAGTAAGACAGGAAGTACCAGGACTCTAAAGACTTGGACTTTCGTCCTTTTGCATAGATATTGGGAGCACCACACACTCCTTTCCAGCAACCTCGTGACCCCCCATGCTCACCCAATCTGTCTACTGACTTCAGAGGAAGAGTCACTAGAGACATGAATGTCACTGCCAAGGTAAGTAAACCTCTCAACAAGGTCAACACACTCTCCGCAAACAAACACACTGCTGATGGCTGTGCCCAAGAGGTCATTAAAGGCCTCGATCTTGGTTTTTAACGAAGGACACTCACAAGCTCCTCACTCAGTCTCTTGAGCGCCCCGATCAGAGCCTCCATTGACTCCGCAAAGATCACAGCAAAGTCAAGATCCGTGAATCTTTCTTCACAAACAGATGCCCCACAGCCGCTGGACCCCATGATCTTGCCCAACACCCAGTCCATACAAGCATTGATCAGAGTAGGAGCAAGAACACCCCTGACGAACCCCAGAATCAACTGGGAAAAACACAGAGGTCCTGCATCCACTCTGCACAGCACTCACAGTACCAGTGTACAGGCCAGCCATGATATCCAGCAACCTCGAGGGGATTCCGCGAACCCTCAGGAAGTCCCACAGGGCAGCTCGATCAACTGAGTCGAACGGTTTGCGAAAATCGACAGAGGCTGCAAAGATCTCTGCCGATATTTGCGTTTGCGTTCTATGAGAACCCTCAGTGCCAGGATGCAGTCGATGGTAGACTTCTAAGGCGTAAAACCTGGCTGTTCTGGTCGCTGGTAGGTGAGCAAGTGATCACAGATCCTATTGAGGACGACCCTAGCAAGGACCTTACCCCACACCGAGAGCAGTGTTATCACCCTGTAGTTGCTAGAATCCAGGCGATCACCCTTCCCTTTCCAGGACGACAAGTCCTGTTTTCCAGTCAGTTGGGATGATTCCAGTCTCCCCAATGGAAGCAAAGATTTCTTGCAATGCCAGGAGGACAGCCTTACCACCAGCCTGGAGAAGTTCACCCCGGACACCACAGATCTGTGCAACCTTTTCCCCCTCAGCTGGTTTACCACCTATGCAATCTCAGTGAGATTGGGTGGTTCACAGCTAATTGGAGGATCAGCCTCAAGAACTGTGGACCCAATTCCAAAATCCTAGCCAGAGGATCAGCTTTGAACAACTGCTCAAAGTAGCCAGCCCATTGGGTCAAAACTGCAGTGTCATCCGTAAGGACTGTTTCATCAGCTGCCCCGACTGCGACTCTCCGAGGAACAGATTCAGATGTCCGTAATGCTTTGATTCCTCCGTAAGCAGAACGCTAGACCACAGATGGTGTGTCACTTGCTCACAGATTCCTCTAACAAACACCTCTTTATCTGCCCCCCAGAGCCCTTGCAGGCGTCCTTCTTAGTTCCTGGTACAGACCAGAGTTGCCATTGAGCCGTGCACTTTGACTCCTCTCGGTGATATCCAGGGTGCCCTGCGAGATGAAACACCTCCTTCTGGGAACACTGGTAACACCAACACAACCCTCAGCAACCTTCAGGGTCTTGTCACGGAAGGCCTCTCACATCACATTAGGATCGGCAGTCATACCCAAATCTGAAAGTTCCTCACACAAACCGTGCAAACTCATTAGAAACAGCTTGGTCTTGGAGTCTGGCCAAGTCCGGGCTCATTTTCCTAGTAGGTGGTAACCTACTGGACCTAAGCCGGATCCTAAGAGTAGCTACAATGAAGGAGGACTTCCAGAAATTAATAGAATGAAGTTTAACTTCATTTTACATGTGATTTTGCAAAGACAGAACTCACTTAAAAAAAGCTGATATAGAGTTTAAATGTTTTTTAAAGGTTTGAAGGAAAAACAACACAGTCTTAGACAAAAGCCATTGTGATAATACTATTCTTTTATAGATTAGCTAAGAGGTAAATGCTATACTTGTATTCTTAGATTAAATCCTTCCCACTTTGGCCAGTACAAAACTTTGCATATTAGTAACAGCTTCCTCCCATCAGCACCATCACTTTCTTGCTGTCTGATGGGAATTTTAATTCCTAATTTAGAACTTGTTTTTGGGTCCCCACCCTTTAAAAATTCCTTTTCTAGTGTGCCATGTAGTTTATTTTACGCTGGATAAACATCAATCAATGTGCAAAAAAAGTAATTAAATCTGGTTAATCCATTTTTGGTAATACATATGTAATCATGAAAAAATTCCACCACCATTTTTGACTTCCCTAAGTGTGAAAATATCATTTTAATATAAAGTTTAATTATAAATAGAGATAAATAATTGTGTATAGATATTATCAATTAGTTTTGATGAGAATCATAGAGATATGATATTTGAGAAATATTGCGCAACTGGAAGTGGTTCTGATGACTTTTTCCTCTATCTCAGTATGCGAGAAAGTCGAGGAGAGCACAGTCCTGATTTTTCATTTAATGTGGAGTTTGCTTTTACTTGCCATCTACTCATCTGCTTTTACTCCAGTATGCATATGGAAAGAAGGCTATTGTACCTGAAGTGCACATTAGGTTAATTGGTGATTGCAAATTGACCCTGTGTTGGTCTGTGTGTCTATATGAGTGAAATCTGCAATGGACTGGTTCCTTGTTCTGGGCTTTTTCCTGCATTGTACTCAGTGAAGCAGAGAAAGGCTCTGACATCCCATGGCCCTTAACCTGGATTAAGAGCAAGATTGAGAATATTATGTATATGTGTGTTCTTAAGTGTATATGTATGTATGTATGTTTGTATGTATGTTTGTATGTATGTATGTGTATGTATACACTATAAATATATGTCTATAGATTGATTTGAATCTCATGTGTACATTCCCAAACAGCTTAAAGCTAAAAGTACAATGCATTTTATTTGTATGTACATTATAAAATACATTCCAATCCATGGCATATTGCAAGCGTTAATGGCAAGTACAGGAAGAAAATGTCTTTTATGGAGATACTAGTTTTTTCTTAAGTTATAGTTTTCAGTTTGTCTGTTGTCACAATTCACTATAGGATTTTTAACAGTGGTGCTAATGTTTGTAATGCACCCTTAATTGAAATGAAAAATGCTTTAAACTATTACACATATGGTAAAATATATATCAACAGATGATTCATCATAAACGTTATTAGGCAGTATATATATATATATATATATATATATATATATATATATATATATATATATATATATATAGATTTGTTTAAATATTGGTGAATAGGTAATTGGTTCATTTTCTATGTGATTACTGTGTTTAAATGAAAGAAACAATAATTTATTAAATAATTGAAAATTAAATAAACACAAAATGCAGATATTGCACATTCTTCTCCATACAATATGTACTATATGTTACTGATTAAAAACAATAAAAGGTTGCAATGGGTACTGTAAAATATACAAAATTCATGAAGACAAATTTTTCAGATAGCTGTGCTGAAAATGCCAGTGTGTGAGGCTTTATGGCTAATTTCTTGTGCTAGTCTGGCACATCTCCATTTACTGTAGCTATTCTCTGCAAGTATTTGAATTTATTTTGAGCAGGAAACTTCTAGTCATCACTTCTCCTCTTGCACTTAAAATACAGTATCCCTTTAAAGCCTTCAGCCACAACTCTTCATTTTTTGTTTGCACTAAACATATTCTTTACAAATAACCACAACCTATTTGCATTCTTACATTTTAACAACTGCAGTAAAACAGCTTCTGTCATATCTGTCCCATTCATTCCACCTTCCATTCTCACATTTTCCCATGGTAAGAAAATGGCTTCATTGATAAAATTAAGTGTCATTAATTTACTGCAATGTCTTTATGTATCAAATGCCTTAATTGTACTGGTGTACTGTACTTCATAACATTTCATTTTTAAATAATGGATGTGTATTAGAGTAAAAAATTAGCAATGCTTACTACAACTGAATCTTCCAGTTACTAAATCCCTTACCACAAGTTTCTATTTTGGGTCTAATGTATATTGATGATATTGTTTCACCTGTAATGCAACTTTATATAGATGATACTATTATGTACTGCATTTTCATCCCTTTTGAATTAATTTCAAATAGATAATGCTTCTGCAGTTAGATTTAATTGCTGGACAAATAGTTCACATTTTATTATGAACCAGACCAGCTATTACTTTATTTATGTGTGTATATTGCACAGTATATGAAAAAAAATTTGTAAACATATATACTGTATGAGGGGCCGTTCTGTTCATAAATGTATAAATTGGTTCAGATATATATATCGGTTGAGATACATTGGTTTGAATATATATATATTGGTTTTAATACATCCTTTCAGATATATACAGTATATATATATATATGTATATATATGTTTATATGTATATATGTGTGTATATATATATATATGTGTGTGTGTGTATAGTATATATATACTGTATATATGTGTGTGTGTTTTATATATTTATATATATATATATATATATATATATATATATATATATATATATATATTTATAAGTGCAGATACTTTGAATACATCCTTTGAAATATATAGATTGGTTTAGATACATTGGTTGAGATACAGTATATATAAATTTGTTTGTATAGATCCGTTCTGATATATATACAGTACATTTGGATGTATACATTGTTTTGAAAACATGTATTCATATATATATATATATATATATATATATATATATACATATACATTGGTTGAGATATATACAGGTTAAATCCCATTATAGCGAGTACTGAAGTAACAAAATTTCCAGAATAACGAATACTTTTTGAGGGCCCAGACAAATCTTCATAGAACATGATGTTAAATGAATTTCAATTTAACAAAATGTAAATCTCAGTATAATGAACATTTTTTGACCAAAAATGGCCACAGACAATAAGTAATGCAATGTAAAAAATAAATGTTGTTCGTACACTTTCAGCAAAAAGAGAGACAGTCTGTTGCAAAATTTCTGGTTTCTGGCATGCTCAGCGAGCCTATAGGTGTGACATCATACACATAGCCGAATTCCATGCACCCATCCAGTATTACAGCTGCCTTTGCGTGGACAGCTGGCCATGTTGTAACAGCAAGTATGTACTGTATAATTTATATTTTTGAATTTTAAGGCTCTGTGTTGACAAAATTGCACTTAATTTCATATTCAGTAGAAGAGTGGTCAAGTTACTAAAGAAATTAAAAGCATAAAGGGGAACTTGCCAGTTTTTTCACAAGTTAACTTTACTCATGGGTTACCAAACTAAGTAAAATTCAAAGCACTCATCATAATTACTTTGTTGAAACAGGGTGTATAAGCTCCATTCTCTGCAGTACTCTAAACTAAACTTCAGCCAAGGAAGGACTTCATGTATTAGAGAAATGGGAATTTAACACTGGAATCCCTGAAGCCTTACAAAATATGTTGTAATCCCAGGGCACCTTAAATTTCTTTGCAGCTCTCCATTAGCGTCTTTTGTTTTGCAAACGTGTCATTCAGCACAAGCAGCATGCAGCCTGCTATCCCATCCCCCCATCAACACAGCTCAAGTCTCTTTATCTGGGTGTGAGGAGCCTGGAGATGTATAGGGTAAATAATATATCTTTATGTGGAACACATGCATGTCATGTGTGTTTGGTGTCTACAACAATCTGGGTAATTGTACGATGACAGGAAATGTGAGACAACAAATGCTGAACACATACCTAAAACAGAAACTTGACGTGAAGTGTATAATATGTGAAGACTTTAGTCCAAATATCAAATAACCATGTGTGCTTTTATTCAAGAATATAACCAAAGAAAAAAAAAATCCTTCAATTTTCATGTTGCTGTCAATGAATTAAAAACCCAAGCTCAAATGTAAATTGCTAGAAAGTTGATATGTGTTCTTGAATGGTGCAGATGTAAGAACTGCTGTCTTATAATCAAAAGGTTGCGGGTTCGAGCAAGGGTGCACCTTGTTTTGAGTAGTGAGCTGCTATTATTCTTACTATAATATAAAAAAGCATACATTTCATTTATAGTCTGTAACACTTGGTGTAAATTTTGGCCCTTACTTGGCCTGAATGCCCTGGTTATGGAAGGACCGGGGGAGAGAGTATTTTCAAAACATTTTCTCCCCTGTACTGACAGAGGGCAACGGGGTTTCCAGGGCCACAGGTCATGAGCATAGAAGCTCAACCCTTTTGGGGCCCGTGGCCACGCCAGGGGGCGCATGGATATTTGCAGGGCCCTATTTGGCAGCACTTTTGCCACACTCGGAAGTGCTGCCAAAAGAAGCTCATTGGGCACCTGGAGTCTTTCCGGGTGCCCTATAAATAGGGGCCATAAACTGCACTAAGTTTTACAAGTAGACAAAATTTACCCCAGGTGTATTTGATATTTGGACTAAAGTGTTCACACATTATACACTTCATCTTATTACTATAAGATGGAAAAGTTTCTGTTTTAGGTATGTGTTCAGCATTTCTTGACTTGCATTTCCTGTCATCCTACATTCATCCAGATCATTGTAGACATGGAACACGTATGAAATGTATGCATTCCAAATAACAATATATTATTTACTCTCTACAGTTCCAGGCACCTCACATCCAGATAAAGAGACTTGAGCTGGAAAAACTTCAGCTGCGTCGGTAGGGGGATGGGATAGCAGGCTGCTTGTGCTGATTGACACATTTGCAAAACAAAAGATGCCGATGGAGAGGTGCGAAGGAATTTAAGGTGCCCTGGGATTATGACTTTTTTCATAGGCTTCAGGGATTCTAGTTTTAATGAGACCTATATTAACTAGTTACAAGGCTGGCCCAGGACCTATTTCCAGTTTTGCTAATATATGCAGTATCTGGTTAAGGGCATTGTTGGGAAGCTGTTGCAGTAGTAAATTTCAATTGACTTAGCCATGTCTACTGCACTTTCTTACATATGTCCTTATTTGAACCTTCAAATTGATTCCTACAGAAACATATTGAAGTTGTGTGATGTAACTAGTTCAGCTGCATAATTGACCAGTTTCCTACATGTTAGAGCCATTCTACCTGCATGGTGCTTGAACTCAAATATCTGGGCTCTGACAGTATTTTTAGGATCAGTGTTCCAGTTTTTGAAACTATAAACCTATCTTCTGGAATAACCTAGAACATAGGAAGCATATCAAAATTCCTGCTGCCTAGTTTTCCCTTTAAATCTTAATAATTTCATATTTAAATGTTCCTACAGGAAGACCAATTTAATTTCTCCTCTGGATGACCTTGCTTTTGATATGTATCAAGACCCAGAAGTGGCTCATATAATACGAGCACTAGATGAAAAGAAACAGGAAGCTGTTCGAATGGAACGTTATGACCTTGCAAAGAAATTGAAGCAGGCCATTGCTGACTTACAAAAGGTAGGGTAGTTATAGATCAATCAGTTCTTTGTCTTGAACTTCATTTTCACTGATCTGTCTTCTCTGTTATGTACAACATGTTATATGTTAAACTTATTTTTCAGGTAGGCGAACGTCTTGGTCGTTATGAGGTGGAAAAGCGCTGTGCTGTAGAGAAGGAAGATTATGATTTAGCTAAGCAGAAAAAGCATCAAATGGATGAGTATCGTATGAAGGTTTATCAGCAGCTCAAACTACATAATTTACTGGATACTACGGTGGTCAGTATTTTTATTTAAATAATTTGTTGTGTACTGTTATAATGTTTACATAACTACTTTTGTAGCTTTGTCTATTACATTTTATTCTTGCACGGTGTAATTTGAAGTACAGTATTTCCACTAATGCATATACAAAATACTAAAATTAAATTGAATTCATTTAGCATAATGCTTTACAAAATTTTAATTGTTTTACTTGCAGATACGCAGACCATCTGATTTTTTGCCAGAGCCTCTCAGTTATCCTTCTCCCCAGCCACAGAGCTCTGAACAGCCAACACCAGTACAGTACAAGCCAGAAAGGGAAATGGAGCAACATACTGAGTCTAAGCCAGAGACTGCTCCTTCAAGCCCTTCACCCAAAACACCAACGCCTCCAGCAACTCCAGTTAAACCAGTAGTTCCCAAGATTAATGTAAGAACATTGGTCTATACTGTGTGATTGAGCTATGTCACTTATTTTTATATACATTGCATGCAGTATTTATCTTATTATCTTATTATAAGGAAAAAGTATTCATTTTAAAGTAACAGGTTTGTGTAGCTCTGCAATATTTGTAGTACAAGAATATTTAATTATAAACGTAGCTTTGGAAGGGTATCTGTTTATGTGTTAGTGTGCTCTGCAAGTGTACATTTCCAGTGCACCACAACAAATTTTGAAAATAACAGAAATTAGAAATTTATTTCCCTTATCTTGTAGCATTATTTGCTTTGGCCTATGTCATGTTTGAGTAAGAACTTAATGAAATGTTGGCTTAGTCTACCATATTGTAGTTTTGGGCCATGCCATTCATTTTTACAGAATAAGGTCAAGCTGTTTCAGATTGGCTAAGGAACATTTATGGACTGCTATCATATCTTACTACAGATTTCCTGATAAATTACAAGCACATTCACTTACATTCTCTTTTTGTCGTTGTAAAAGAAGCAAAAGGACAAATTGTAAGAGTTGGGGAGTCCATCCCCGTGTATACTGTAGAACCAGCCTTTTTTCACACAAGTTTGGTCAGTCATGAAAACACAGTACAGACAGTTTAGACGTTGAATGGTGGACATTAAATGCTGTGGGGACAGAAGTGGAATGGGAATGCTGGGAAAGGAACCCCTAGATGGGATTTGGTGACGTCATCATAGGGGGACCAGAGGGACAGAAGGAGCCTAAAAGTAACTTGTTCTGCTGGCTAGGGTATTCAGGTGGATTCAGGGCTGCATTTTTTCATCTTTCCTGTCAAAGTAAAGAAAGAGAGGTTAGCACACTGCCGTTGTCCCCTGCTGTGTGATTTTTGTGCTACTCTTTAGGTCTTTAAACTGCTCCCTAAGTGCTTGCGCGTGACACCGTGTAACTGGTTTGATTTTTCTGCATTATGCTTAAAAGTGTTGTCCTAAATATTGAAATGTCACTGTGTTCATAATTCTTTGATAGTGACACCAGCTTTAATTTTTTTATTGTCCTGGGGTTGTTTAAAAGGAACAGTGTTAATTGTTTTTTTTCTCTAGTCTCATGAACAATAGCTGCTTTGTACACAGGTGTAGAGAGTTTTTAAAGTAGTTTTTATATGCAGTATCATCTTTAAATGAGTGGTGTTAAAAAAGGCGTTAAGAGTGAACTAAAAACTTGAATTAATTTTTTTTTGCCATTTGTGATGTGTTATTTATATTTTTATTTCAGAATCAAATTAACAAAAATGATGATAAACACAATCAAGTATTGTGCTATTCTTAATTTCTTAAAGAACAATATGCCTGGTAAATCTGTACAAGAACTAGGGATGCTCCTGTCTGGTACTATTAGAGCTGACCAGTTTTATGTTACTAGAATTGCCCAATTCCAATACAGATTCACATTTTTTTTTTCTTTTTCTTTAAAATAAGTTTTATACTAAGCTCCGTATGTATTATATTAAAGGATTAACCTTGGTATCTTTATAATTAAAATGTAGACCATATGTTTTACCTGCTAATTTTTATGAACAAAGTGAAATTCTATGTCCTTATTGTTCAGTGACAAAAACATATTAAAATAAACAAAATTGCCTGAAGATACATTAATTTTTACCTAATAATTTTGTAAGAAGATGCTATATAGTGCCTGACCCGACACAGATTGGATACAGGAGGCACGTGTAAAAGAAAAAGGCTTTTATTACTCTTCAGCTGGAGGGCACGTCTTCCCCGTACTCCCCCTAGCCACAACACAGTCCCAAACACCAGTACAGCACAAGCACCCTTCTCTCTTGGCACCACCACTCCTCCCTTGCAATGCAACCTTGTCCTCCTCCACCCGACTCTGGCCGATGAGTGGTGGTTGCTGGCTTCTTTTTATAGCTCACCTGGAAGTGCTCCAGGTGTTTGATCACCAAGATCCGGCGGCACTTCCAGGTGTGATGAATCTGTTGCCCACACGGGCTCAGGAGTCCCAAACACAACACCCCCTGGCGGTACCTGTGGGACCCAACAGGGCTGCCCTCAGCTCCAATTCCCAGGGAGCCCTGTGGGAAACCAAGGCACTACACCAGCCCAGGGGGTGGCCATCTAGCGTCCAGGGGGAGGTATTGCACTGTCCAGGGCTGCTCCCCCTAAATACAGTGTGCAGGGGCGTCCCGGCTAGGCATGGACACCAGCCGCCTGTCACAATGTATAAAAACTATTTATTCATAATACACATAGCATAAAAGGAAATAAAATGCTTATTATAATTACATGTTGTCATGTTGTTTAACTCCTTTTGTAATGTACTTATCTGAAACAAAGCTTAATATTAAAAAGAAATTGTTTTTACTATTTTGTAATATATACTCACACATTCCTTCTAGTGAGGTTCAGGAATAGCACAGAAACTTGCTCCAGGCCAAGTTTGGGTCCAAAAAGCAGACAACCTCTCTTACAAAGACCCATCCTCTGCGGTCAGGTCAGTTACCTTCTCCTGGTGGCTTCTCTGTGCTGCAGGTGGAAATGGAGAAACATTAGCAAGCGTGCCCCCTCTGGTCCTATCATGGTACCGCTTACCTTAGAGGAGCCTAGAAGGTGATCCTCAGGAGCACATGCATGACAAGATTGATTTGTTTTTTAATTATGCTGGTTTCTTACCTTATCTTATACTTTTTGACACATACAAACAAATAATAAACACTGTACAAACATTTAAAAAAAGGGCTGCAAATCTAATCAAATGTCATAAGATGTTTTCAAGGAGATACCGGACTAACAGGCTTAATAAATTTATAGATAAATCAGGCAAATTTTACTCTTAAGCTAACAAACATATTGATTACTAAGCTGTAGTACTGATCAGAGAAATTTGCATTTTTTGCAGTAAACATGCTGCATTTGCCAATTACCTTGTTTGCAGAATATTTTCCTGGAAATTTGCCTTGGGGCTGGATTAAACAAACAAACATTTTTTTTCCCCAGTGGCCAGTAATGCTTTGCGAAGCCAGTGTGACATTATAGAGCTCTAGCACTCATGCACAGAACTTTCACACATTCGCACTATAAGATCTATGATGGTCTGCTTTGGTTATGTAAAATGTTACAACCCAATCGGTGCTCTGAGGGGGGTACGTTAGATGGACATTATGAGAATATAATGAGTTCTGCCACAGGGTAAACAGCAGTGAACCCTGTGCAGCTGGCAGTGTTGCACCACTTGGCTTATTTGCATGCATAATTAGCCTCATTTTTCAGCTATGATCCAAACATGTCTTAAAGGAGCCATCCCTGAGAAAGAAAACACATGTGACCCTGTGAAATAATAAAAATAACAACACAGTTATTACTGTTTACGAGGCATTTCTGAAAATGCAGAGCATTGGAATAAGCCAGTCCCAGGTTGCTGCTTTTTTGTATTGCTATTGTGTGCTCCAAGACAGGAACTCTGTGAGCACAATGATATATATATATATATATATATATATATATATATATAGTATATATATATATATATATATGTATATATATATATATATATATATATATATATATATATATATATATATATATATAGTATGTATATATAATGCTTATTGGCCATTTGTTGTATTTTGAATGTGGTTATCTTTGTCTGGGTCTTTTGCTATTAGTGTCACAGTGGCATAGTTGTTAGCACTGCTGTCTCAGATCTCAGATCACATTTTTGCCCACAATAATTGGTCCAGCATAGTTGGCAGATGCTCCCTGAGACCTTAGTTGCACCATTATATTCCACCCAAAAGTATTTCAGTTCATTCCCACTTCCTCATTGACATCAATACATTTCACAGACTTTGTTTTGAATCCCGAACCTTTCTATGATTTCTCTAACCTCATGATGAATTGAACTCTGCAGGGTTCTCTCATTACTAATGTGCAATGATTGCAAAATCTTATTTATCTGCTTTTGTTATAATTAAAAATGTGAAGTGCTGTGATAAACACAAGCTAGCTGACTGTCCACACTCAATGCAAACAGTGTTTGTGTTAACGGAAAAATAAAAGGTCTGAATTCATTAAAGCAGCTTTTCTTGCCATTTGTCCAATTTCATAAAATGACTCCTCTGATTCTGTTTTCTCAGTTTATTACTCTTATTTCTTTACTGTAATGTAATTTAATATGAAAGACAATATTCGGTCAACTTTCTTTTCTAAAACTGCTTTACCGCTTTATGTCTACGGTCAGTTCTTATAGCAAGAAGGACACATATGCAGGCTTAACTATCTTAATATCTTCCATTACATAAATGAGCACTACAACTCAATTACTCTAAAGCTAAAAACGCTGATGCTGCAAAAAAACATTTTTTGAGATTGGCCAATTTATTGATCACCGTCTATTGAATATCGGCAGTTGATCAATAGGAATATCACCAGATAACCAGAACTGTTCTTTTCTGTATATCATAATCCAGAGATGGGCTTCTTTTAAGAATAATAAAAAGAAATACATCTTTTGAAAATGTCCCAATTTTTGCAGGCTTTCAACATTTATGAAATAAAATGTTTTCATCTTGTATAATGGAAAATTAAAAAATGACAGTGTTATTAGTGAAATGAGGAAGTAGCAAATCCTGTGCATATTGGGCACCCAGAATATTGAATCCAGTAGTGAGGTATCACTACTTCTGAAGTTCCAAGGAGAATCAGAAGGTAATGAGTAATAATGAGTTTGTACTGGAAAAAATTTAAGAAGCAATTCACAACTGGGGATGGCATTTATCAGTTTTAGTCCAAGCAATAACTGGAAAAAAACAGAAACACAATTATTTAGTAAGAAACCAGTGTTGGTAACATCATGTGCATGATTTTTTAATGATGTTATGGGTATGGTCCACAGTGACTACATGACTCAAAAGATTCATTTAAGTGGTCAAATATAATCCTAATTTGCATTTTCGGTTGGCTGTCAATCAAGTAAAAGGGTGGTCCAGATCTAATTATACAGATCCAGATCGTCTGGATGACTTTGATTTATGTGGGGACGATTCCAGTTCGGCGTGAAGACGATTCTTCATGTTGTCAGTTTGCGCACTTCTTGATGGTCCAGGATTTTTTGAGTGATTTTCCATGTAATAATCGTAATAAGTTATAGCGTAGTGAAAATTTCATAATTAGATCTGGACCACCCTATACTTATTTATGACTGTGCAATACTCATGCTGGTGTATTTCAAAGGCTGCTCTGTGATACTTTGGATTGAAAGAGGTTGTAAACTAGGGATGGGCGGTATCCAAATTTTGATACCGTCAAACCTCCTCCCTATTTTACCTCGGTATACGGTATTACCGTGAATAATAAAAAAATTGTGACGTAAGGCTCAGACAGCATCACCAAACTGTTGGCTTGTGCCTAAACCGTTCAGAAACTGAATATCAAACACTAATACTGAAACAATAACAAAATAACATGCAGAACAATATTAACAACTTTTATTAGCAACAAATAGCAGTTTATAAAAAAGTGCAAATACAACAGTCAAACAGAATTAAATTAACATAAACATCCAGAACAGTTTTCCCGCGGAGACGCGCACACAAATCAATTAAAATTAAATCACACCGCCTGAACAACTTTTAATAACAAATATGAGCAGCTTATAAAAAAGTGCAACTAGACCCACAACAGTCAACCAGAGTTGAATTAACATAAACATCATCCATATTATAAAAAGTATTGCCAAGCAATAGTCCTAAACAAAACGTCTTCTTTCCAATATCGTTTTAACGTAAACCAAATAAAAATACCTGAATCAATTAAATAAAAATAAACACAGTGCGAAAAGGAACGAATGGCAAGTGGCATCAATCTATTCAAGATTTCTCGCTAGAAAAACCAGCATGTTTACTTTGTCCGGCTTTAACAGGGCACGCGTTGTGGACCGACAACTTTACCTGCGGTGCTGAAAACCCTCCGATGGTGTGCTTGTGGCACAGACGCAGGTTCTTTCGTGCCACTCGCGACATTTGGGGAAAACGCCCGGCAGCATTTTTCCACCAGAGAAGTGGGTCCTCGTCTCCTTGAGTAACTGGCTCCAAACAGTAGGCTGTTATTTCAGCTCCGACTCGGTCCTCTACGGTGCCGACGGGACCTGCCATTGCATCAGATTTTTTGCAGCATACTCCCCAAAGTCATCTTTTTTCGTGAAGGTGCAGGTTGCTCCTCTCCCTCTTCCACTCTGATGGCCACTGGACCTGCTGCCTCTAAGCTCACGATTTCAGCCTGTAATTCAGCCTTGGTCTCAGCCAATGCGTTGTCATCCGTCTCATATCCTCCACGGTAACGAGGGTCGAGGAAAGTGCATTTTCGCAATATTTTGCGCACTGAATTGGATTCATACTTGGCCTCCAGCTTTGTTAGAATTCCAGTTTTGATTGACTTTGTTAGCTGGGGGTCATTTTCTGACGCAGCCAACATATTGTCCCTGCAGAGCTGTAGTATGGGGAGGATACAGGAACTGGTCACATAATTTTCTCCTGACAAAATATCAGTGAAGTCACCGACTGGTTTCAGTGCTTCGTGAACAGCTTTCAAGACGTCCATGTCCTACCAGGTCAGGGACAGGCTGCTCCTTCTGTCATCAGACAGGACGTGTCTGATCGCTCATTTTATTTAGGCCAATTCATTCGTTAATAAACGAATGAATGAATAAATAGGCCTAAATAAACGAATGAATGCATAAATAAATAAGTCCATTAACGTATATTATTCCACTTGGTGAAATTTGCATGCACATTTATTTCAGGCTAAATAAGTCCCTTATCGGCATCAAGCCTGCATTTACTTGATAAAAAAATACAGGAAAAAAATTACAATTTAAAAAATGGTTTTCTATTTTAATATAGCCTACTTTTCAATATAATTTATGTGATGCAAAGCATATATATATATATATATATATATATATATATATATATATATCTCCTTTTTATATTTGAGCCCCTGCCCTGAGGAACTCTCTGCACGTTTATGCTTACCGTTATGAGACTATGTTTTGGGAGTCCCAAGTCCACTTGCTTCTTGTGGAGTTCATGCTTACGTTGCCAGCTGTGTGAAAAGGCCCGACAATATTACGGCATAGTCCGAGGGCGCGCTCGGTTTTTTGCCTCTGGTCATGCAATCCATTTGTGACAGCCAAGTTTAGATTGTGACCGAAGCAGCATAGCCACGGCCAATGCAGGGACCTGATTGCGGCATGAATGTTGGCAGCGTTGTCAGTGGTTATGGCTGGAAAGTTTTTCTTGTCAAGTTGCCATTCCTGAAGTGCAGCTCTGAGCGCAGCAGCAAGATTGTCTGCTGTATGACTCTCAGGAAAATACGTAGTTTGGAGGCATTTGGATTCAAGTTTCCAGTCAGGTGTAATAGTATGGACAGTCAGAGACATATATGGTGTCATGTTAACTGACGACCACATGTCAGTTGTTAAGGAATAACTGTGTGACGCTGACACTTGAACATTGTCTCTAACTTTACTATATAAATGTGGGATGGCTGTTTGTGAGAAATATTTCCGTCCAGGCAGCTCGTACTGGGCATCTAGGACCTTTACCATGTCCGTAAAGGACTTTTTTTCCACTGTGTGGAAAGAGACCATTTCCTTCGCCAAGTATTTTGTCACTGCATCAGTACAGGTTTTCCAACGGACACTGTCCCTTTTGTACTTTGTTGCTTTCCCCGAAGGCCCCCCCATTATCGTCGGCTGCGTACTGGCGGTGGACCTAAATGTTGTTGGTCCTGCATCGGAGGCGTTGAAACTGTTGCACTGAGTGAACTCGGGTCCATCCTCGCAGCAGTGAGTGGATGGTGGTTTCGTATATGCGACCTTAGGTTCGATGTATTTCCATCTCTCGCGGTCACCTTTTTGTTGCACAATTTGCAAATTGCCTCGTCCGTATTTACCGCCTCTCCCTTCTCGTTCGGCCGAAACCCGAAATACTGCCAAACTGCAGAAGTTGTGTTCTTTTTCGAGACCAGGTCACTTGGTGCGCGACTCGCCATCTTTCCCCACCTCTCTCTTTCTCCTCCACGCTGTCACGTGATGACAACCACACATCGCATACGCATTTTTAGGCATTAAATAAATTATATTTAATATTTAATCCTTGTCTCCTATATAAGTGCATTGTTTTTATGACGGTATAACGGTATTGAAACTGACACCGTTGCTATTTTTAGATCCTGCAGGATACCATATTACCGTTTTACCGCCCAAGCCTATTGTAAACCAACCTTGTTTTCAGTTAAGGCCCTGGGTAACTATCACATATTCCTCAACATGCTCGGTGTCCTGGCTCAACAGGAATAGGTAAGTAATTTTTTTAGACAAACGGGGAGAAGCGTGCAAATGGCAAAAAAAACAAAAAACAAACAAATGGAATTTAAACAAAGCAGTCAAAACCCAGATGAGATGCAGGAGTCAAAATCAAATTCAGACTAAAAGTCAAATAGGCAAGACACGAAGACCATTAGCAAAAAGAGAATTTGTGTTTAAAGGATTTATCTGCAGATTGGATAAAGCTTGGTTCAAATTCTGACCTTTTATACTCCAGAGACCACACCCCTAGAAAAAGGGGACGTGACCCAAATGACGATTGTACAAAATGGCAATCTATTGCAGAAACAGGACCCTAAAACTTAGCCCTTATCATGACATTTGGGACATGCTTTGTTAATTATAAAGATGTCTAATCTGCTGCAGAAGAATGGTTGCATATACCAAAGAAACTACATGCTTTGTCCCAGTTTTTTGAATGTTGTAACAAACAGTATTTACAGTGAGTATAATAAAAAGTATACTTTGGTTTTTACTAGCATTGCACTTTTTTGTCCAGACTCAAATTTTTTTCTTATCACCCCTTGTGTATACTGCAATGTATATACTGTAAGTACAACAAAGATTTTTTTACAGTCTCCAATGTACTTTTAAATAAGAGTGGTACTAAAGAACTGTCTTTCCATTACAGGTTAATTCTTTGCCATATGATGAGAGACCTCTACCTGCTCTTCAAAAACAAATGGGTGAACAGCAGAGTTTTCCTTCAGAACCCTCACCTCCAGATTCAGACAGAACTGCTCGAGGAACAGGGATCACTGGTGAACCAGAGCCCTTAACAGAAAAGGTTCTGAGGGAGGCCAGTTTCCCAATTGACGTGTATGGTGAAGGCTTGGTAAGTTAGCAAAGTATATTAATTTATATTTTAGTAGTGCTATTAATGTATGAGGTTTTTTTTTAGCTTTCAGAAATTTGCCTTCCTTACTATACTATTTGAAGATAATTAAATATAATTAAATACAGAAAACCCCTGGTTACTGAACAAGTCCTGTTCTAGTTAACATTCATAACCTTATTTTGAATTTAAAGTGAAATCTCCACTGAAATGTCTGGTATTGGAAATATTGACAAAAATGCAGAATGGTTTATTGCTTATTTTGCAGAATAACATTTGAGATTTGCTAATTAAACACAGTAACGTACTATTACTGTACTTAAAATCAAAAATGCAAGTAATTTCAAAATGAATCACGAGTAGGAATTGTATGTTGATTTTATTCTCAGACTTCCTGCATTTTTTTTGATAGTGACACAGAACCTCCTAGAGTTGAAAAAGACATACCATAGTAATGTAGGCATGAAAATCCACAACTAACTGATAATTAACCTTATTAAATTCTGAGTCATCTGATCAAAAAACCCCTACATGATTAAATATAATCTCGGGAAATAATATATCGTAATTTCAAATACATACATTTCATGTGTGTTCTGTCTCTACAACGATCTATGTTAATGTAGAATGACAGGAAATGCGTGGCAGGAATTGTTGAACACATAGCTAAAACAGAAACATTTTTCGTGTTTTAGTAATAATTGACAAAATGTAGACATGAAGTGCATAATGTGTGAAGACTGAACTCCAAATATCAAATAAACACTTTCACAAAAGGTACAAGTTTAAGTTCAAATTCAAGTTGGGGAGCATGCACTGCTACAGTGTGTTGCCGCACCCACCATACAATGAAACAGCTCAGGATCCTGGTTGGCAACCCCCCAGGCAGACACGTGGTCCAGTCCCACCCTCCAGAAATAACCCTCCATCTGCCATAGCCTGGTATTACGTGGGCGACCCTTTGACCTGGTCCAGCCACTCGGGTACTTAACAATGGGGATCCTACAAGCTGGATCACCTTCAGGGAAATGTGCCACATGGCCGTAGTGCCGTAACTGATGCTCCCTCACAATGCAGGTAATGTGCTTAATTCAGCACTCCATGAGCAACCGCTCATTCGACACAAGGTCAAATTAACGGTACCCAAGGATTTTCCGGAGAGACACAGTACCAAAGGAGTCCAGTCTTCATCTCAGGTCACTGGATAGCATCCATGTCTCTCAACCATATAGCAAGACAGGGACTCTAAAGACTTGGACCTTCGTCCTTTTGCATAGATATCGGGAGTGCCACACACCTTTTTTCCAGCGACCTAATGACCCCCCCATGCTCTCTCAATCTGTCTACCATATACAGGTATACTTGCATTTAAGTTCTCCTGTGGATAAGCCAGGGCTTGATTTTACCGTATAATTCCCTGTATTTTATAATGTCCGTTGTATAAGTCAAATGTGGAAAACTGATGCTATTAATCCAAGAGATTATGATATAAAAGTGGCATACCTCATTTATTCCAGTTCAAAAAAAATCAGAGTTTAATCTGCACTAATGTCTTCTTGGTCCCCAAATGGATGCCTAGGTGGTGGGCATGAGCTAGTTCACAGACCTGCCACCAGTAGGTGTGGACAACTGGTAGCAGTGTCCTCATCTTGTCCTACATGATACAATAAATCATTATTTAATACAAAGTGTGGTCACTGTGGCATAGGATGCAACATGCATTGGTTGAAATATAATGAAATAAATCTCAACATTGTTATCAGAATGGAAAGGCAGCTATACATGGGACGGTCCTATTCGCTGTTCCTGCTGGATGACCCTACATGGTTGGTTATACAACTCCACCTCAGCAAGCTCAGTCCATTGCTGTCCCACCTGGATTTGGAGTGCCTATAACTCCGCTGCCATTGCCCACAAAGTTGTTGTGATATCCTGGGCTCATTTGTCTTCTGAATCTTTGTTGATGCTGCCACCTACACCACTGTAAAAGATTTGGGGGGACACAGTGACATAGTAATATTGTAAAGGCCAGAAATAAATGCTACTTTTCAGCATTTCTCTACGGACGCGAATAATTGTCTGACAACTGACTTTTACAGCTGTAAGAACTATGCTAGTCAGTTACAATCTAGTCTTAGCAACATTTGTTTATATAGCACACTTTATCATACAAGACATGTAGCTCCTAGTGCTTTGCAAAATGTTGTAAAAGAGGACAGAGACAAAAAGATTTGGGGCAACACCGTCACCCTGTATGTTGTAAATACAAGAAATAAATGTAGCTTTTCAGCAAAAGAGCGTCACTAATGATGCAAGTCTCAGATCGCACTAAGATGGTGACACTTTGGTTAAATGCCAGCCAGGAATTAAGAGGTGATTCAGACACTGGAAGTGGCGTCAGAGGCAATGAGGTTGTCAATCATTGGTCTATAGAGGGAGGGTGTTATAGAGTCAAATCAAATGTGTGTTTTATTGATTATGAGACAGCAGTTCGTACCCCTGTACCAGCCAAGAGGACATGTCTATATTATGTCAATTGATATTTGGGCTTCGGTTTTTACACATCGACAGCAACATGTAAATTGAACATTATTTATATCTTCAGTTATATTCTTGAATAAAAGCACACTTTTTTTGTTATACCTTTTGTGAAGCGTTTATTTGATATTTGGACTTCAGTCTTCACACATTATACACTTCACGTCAGCATTTTGTCATTATTATAACATGAAAAAAGTTATGTGTTCAACATTTTTTGCCTTGAATTTCCTGTCATCCTACATTTACATAGATCATTGTAGACATGGAACATACATTAAATGTATGAATTCCAAATAGCAATATATTATTTACCCTATACAATTCCAGACACCTAACTCCCAGACTTCAGCTCTGGGAATTTTGTGTCTGACTTTGTCTGCCTCAGTGGGGGATGAGTGAGCAGGCTACCTGCTACCACTGCTGATTTGCAAAACAAAGACGCTGATGAGGAGGTGCAGTGGAATTTAAGGTGGCCCAGTATTGCAAATATTTTTGTAGGCTTCATTGATTCTATTGTTAAATCAGTGCAGTCTTCAAAGATTCCTGGAAAACACTTTATCTAAAGTAGGGTCAGCTATGTCAAGTTCACTCCTAATTACCACATCAAAACTTCTTTGAAAAAGCCTGTTTTGACTGAGGAAGGTAATAAATACTGTGGCAGTCATACATGCATAACATAAAGTAACATAAAAAATATGTATTTTTTGGATTGAGTATTTCTTTAAGACAAACACAGCCCAGCCCCTTTGGGCCTTCATTAACGTTGAAGCTTCCTGGACATTTTGTTGCTTTATACTTTTATTAATTTTTCTCAATAGATTTGAAACAATAATAATCTGTTAACTGTCTCAGAGCAATTATGTTGTTTTATAATTTTTTTTCAGTAGATAATACCATCAAAATCAGATTTTAGATTTACCTTTTTCTGTGTATTAAAATTATTTGATTAAAGTAATTGCTAATAGTTATAGATTGTGCTTTCTAATTCTTTAGGTGGCAGGAGCTTACTCCAAAACCTGGTCCTATCGTGAGGATGCCTTATTAGCTGTCTACAAGAAACTAATGGATGTACCAATGGGAACATCAAAAGAAGATTTGAAAACTATGATTCGTGCTGCTATCTTTCTTGTCCGGAAAGGCCTTTTGGACAAAGTTTCATCAGTAAGAACAAAATGTTTTTTTCTTTGCTTCATTTTCATCATATTCTTAAAAGTAAATTTTGTTTAAAATTATTTTAAACTGTAGTGATTGAAAGGTCACAGGTATGTAAATATTGATTATATTTTACTGAAATCATATGTACTAAATAAAGCATAGTTATTTTTTTGCTTTAATTGGAAATGTAGAAAACCTAGTAGCGTAAAGATTTGTTTAATTTATCACTTTAAAATAAAATAAAAAAACTTGCATAACACAGTATTTATGTGTGTTTACAATATAATACAGTAAGACCCATCTTAATGATGCCCTGTTAAGGAATGTCTTGTTATAGTGCATACCTGACAACTGCCATTACCCACATAATTGCTTACTGTCATTCACAGTGTTTCGTACAGAATAAATATATTTGGCCAGGTGCAGTGTACGTCTTAGTGAATTGTTCAGTGCTTATCACCCATCGTGTCTGAGGAAAGAAGCCTGCAAGTGATGTTAGTGCACATAAGCTACAGGAATAGCATAACCACAATCATGCAAATAATGGATAATAATAATATTAGGCGAGCTTGAAGGCAAAGTGGAGTGTACTTGAAATGATATCCTTGTGCCAACAACTTCATAAGAGACAACTCAAGACAAACAACTTTCAACACCTACTTCATTAAGAAGCTATGCTTTGTGGAAAACTCTGTTTCCTCATCTAATGTATAGTTTACTGGCAGTAAATTTTATATAAAAATATATATCACTCAAAATTTCAGTATTGTTCTTTTGTATTTACATCTAATCAAATACTCATATACAGGTACATACACCCATTTAAAGATATTTTTATTAGTGTTTTACTTTCTTAGAATACATCTCCTTTGATATCTGGCAGCTTACTCTATAATTTGTGTGCGTGTATTAGGGCTGGATGATATGGCAAAACAATAAAACCTTTGTTTTTTATATTTCTGGACAATTTCTGATTTACTTACGATTTATTTAAATATATTGTCACGCTTGGGTCACAGATTTGCACAGAGACACAGAAGGTCGTAGAAAAAAAGAAGGATTTTTATTCAGACACCGCAAACACGTGAGCTTAAACGTACTCCATGACAAGTCAGAGATGACAGTTCCGCTAGGAGCAGAGAGAGATAAAAGCAAACAATCAATTCCAAAACTGACAGGCACTGCGCAAGGCTTATAAGTCGAGGCTTGTATTACGCGTTATGGTGCAAGGATAAGGAGCAATGTGTAGTCATTGTTTCAGGGTTTGTGGTTTTCCCAGGGGCGTCTGTCTCTATTTGGGGTGCGATCAGCCCTCCAGCTCACAATATTAACACATATATCACTTTCAACTAAAAAACAACAAAATGACAAAGTTGTTTTTATTTTGTAAACTGAAAATACAATAGCATCCTTCCTAGAATTACAAAAACGTATATATTCTGTGGCTACCAGAGGTCGATACAACTCCCCAAACACCTGACAGACACAACTGCTACAAACACACGACTCTTTTATTTTGTGTTGTGGGAAACCCTTTGTGTGTTTCCCACATTACCAAGCACAATACAGCCAATAAGCACAATAGCAACACACTGTCATCTTTCAGTCTCTTTCTCTCTCAGCCTCCTTTGCTCCTGCCAGGAAGCTTTGTGTCCTTCCTCCGAACTCTGGCTCTTAGAGTTGTCACTGGCATCTCCTTTTATGTGATTCCCTAGAAGTAGTTCCGGTGTTCCAAAGGCTTGGCCCAGAAGCACTTCCGGATAAGGCTGGTGCACCACAAGTGGGGCTGCCTAGTCCCTGCAGCACCCCATGGTAGCACCCATGTAACCCAACAGGGCTGGTTGACAAACTGCAATTCCCATGATGCCCTATGGGAAACCATGGTACGGCTGTAACCCAGGGGGGCTGCCATCTAGCAGTCCGGGGGAGACAATGCCCCGTAAATGGTGTCTCTCCCCCTGTCCTTCCAATTTTTTGTACAAACTTTTCTGCACTTTTTTTGTAATTTGTTTTTACATGTGCAGCCCTAATTATTTTTCCCTGTGGCTTCTACATTCTTTTCACATCACTTACAGGAACCATTCCTTACATTTTCTGCAGTTTTTTTTTTTTTGTCCTCACTGCTCATCTCTCTACCTAAGACATATCTTTACCACTGGTGATTTTTCTTTTTCATTTTTCCCCTTAAACGCACAGTTTATGTTGCAGTGCACTCAGGCCAACTTCTTTCCTCTACTGTAACTACGAGTCGCCGGCATGAGCTCCCGTATAGGAGTTTTTTTTTTTTCCAAAGTGCACTCTGGTAGTCCTTTGACCACCCATTTATGACATCCCACTTGTTTATTTCCCCATTGTAGGCTAGCTACTGTTGCAGGATTACAAGGCATGATGGCCAGCTCTGGTGTTTTCTTCCACTGGTCCCAGACAAGTCACTCTCTGATCATGACATAATCTCACTGCCTAACTGGGTAGATAACAGGGAGCACGCCTCGTATGATCTATGCCTGTGGTACAGTACCTTAGTGCCAATACAAAATAACAGGTTTTATGCACAATTGAATGAGAGTTAACTATTTAAATCCCACGTTTTATTAAATAGAGTGCATTTACCCTTTTTCTTGCAGCACAAGCATGGATGCATCGGATGTACAGTTAGGTCAGCTTTGTATGTTAATAACGGCATGCAAAATGTTCAGCGTCTGTCCGTCCCAGGGAGTGCATCTGGTGGAGGCAGTGCTGGAGCATTTGTGTGTGCACGTCAGGCAAACTTCAAATAAATTTATAGCCGCTTCCCATTGGTTCAACAGTACCTAATGTAGGTAGCGTTCGCATGTAAATGAGGACTGGATGACCCCTTGTATCTTGTGCTGGTGCTGAGAGAACCTCAGATTACTTACAGTTTGGGGGCAGTTTTTGTCTGGAGAACTTTAAATGTAGAAGCCGTACATACTAAATAGTCCTTTTCTTTCCGCCTGTAATTATTTTGGACCGATTATTTTCAGTGTGTCATGTTTAGACAATGTGTTAACTGCGTGAGACCTGTTATATTGATGATTATTTTTGCACTTTACATAATTTGCACCCCATTTTCATGCCTAATCCCCGCCCCTAGGCATCTAAAATCTCTGATTTGCAATGAGAATGCTCCTGTGTGCTCACCTCATATGTGGTGCCCTGAGCAGCCATATTTGCATGAATTTGTTTCTTGATACACCCTCCTTCACAGAGATTTTTGGCCAGATCATTACTACATTATCTTTAGACTGTACAAATTTGACCTGCTGATTAAACTAAGGTGTTTGCTTGACTGATTAACTGTACCAATTGGCTAAAAAATTGTGAATGATCACATTTGAGTCTCATTTTGAAACATCAATTCATGTTAAACGATTTAATCAAGAAATAGAAAAATCATCCAGCCCTAGTGTGTGTGTGTATTATAGATGTAAGTATTGGGGAACACTTCTTAAATATTGAATTCAGGTGTTTCAATCAGCCCTATTGCCACAGGTGTATAAAATCAAGCACCTAGCAGTGCAGTCTCCATTCACAATCATTTATGAAACAAAATGAATTGTTCTGAAAAGCTCAGTGATTTCAAGCGTGATACCTTGATAGATTGCCACCTTTGCAATAAGATGGCTTGTGAAATTTCATCCCTGTTGATATTCCACGGTCAACTGTAAGTGGTATTATTGGAAAGTGGAAACATTTATGAACAACGGAAACTCAGCCATGAATAGGAAGACCATGTAAAGTCACAGTACAGGGTCAACAACTGCTAAGGTGCATGGTGCGTAAAAGTCACCAACACTCTGGTGATTCCATAGCTGAAGAGTTCCAAACTTCCACTGACATAAATGTAAGCACTAAAACTGTGTGATGGAAGCTCAATGGAATGTGTTTCCATTGCCAAGCAGCTGCAGGCAAGCCTCATATCACCAAGTTCAATGCCAAGCGTTGGATGGAATGGTATAAAGCACACTGCCACTGGACTGTGAAGCAGTAGAAACAGTTTTATGGAGTGAAGAATCACGCTTTGTGCTAGTCCCCTTACTTCCAATGAAGGGCAATCTTATTGCTTTAACATACCTGGACATTTTAGACAACACAATGCTTCCAACTTTGTGGCCCTTTTCTGTTCCAGCATGACTGTGTCCCAGTGTGCAAAGCAAGGTCCATAAAGACATGGATGAGTTTGGTGTGGAAGAACTTGACTGGCCTGCACAGAGCTCTGACTTCAACCCCATCGAACACCTTTGGGATAAACTTAGAACAGAGATTGCCAGCCAAGCCTTCTCGTCCAGCATTAATGCCTAACCTCATAAATGATTTACATAATGAATGGGTATAAATTCCCACAAAAACACTTCAAAATCTCCAAGAATAGTAGAAGCCTTTATAGCTACAATTAACCAACTCCATAATAAAATCTATGTTTTGAATGCAATGTTATTAAAAGTATAAAAAAGTTGTAAATTCCAGTGATTATGACAAGGAAATGGCAATTAAGAAATAAAATGAGACAGAGAATTATTACCCTTAGAAGTGGTGGCCTTTCATTTTGAAAAATTACAAAAAAAAAAAATCAAAGTGTCAGTGAGTTCAGTGTCCTAGATAAGCCAAAGGCAATTGGATACTGGAAATTGGTACAGCACATTGCCGAACCCATCACACAACAAAACAACTCGAGATCCTGATTTCAACCACTCAGGCAGACAAGAGGTCTAGTGCTACCATCTGGAAATGGCCATCTATCAGCTGCAGTCAGGTGTTACATGGGCGTCCAATTGGCCTGATCCAGCTGCTTTCATACTCAACAATAAGGATCCTGCAAGCCAGATCACCCTCAGAGGATTGAGCCATATGGTCGTAGTGCCATAACTGATGCTCCCTCACTCCATGAGCAACCACTCATTCGACACAAAGTCAAACCAGCAGTACCCAGGGATTCTCCAAAGAGACACAGTACCAAAGGAGTTCAGTCTTTGTCTCAGGTCACTGGATAGTGCCATATAGCAAAACAAGAAGTACCAGGACTCTAAAGACTTGGACCTTCGTACTTTTGCAAAGATATTGGGAGCACCACACACCCCTTTCCAGCGACTTCATGACCCCTCCATGCTCTTCCAATCTGTCTAGTGACTTCATAAGCAGAGTCACCAGAGACATATATGTCGTTGCTGAGGATACTGTAAGTAAAAATCTCAACAAGGTTGACACTCTCCGCAGACAAATATACATGGTTCTTATCCAGGACACTCGCAAGCCCAGACACTCAGACTCCTCGCTCAGTCCCTTGAAAGCCCTCTCTTCACCAACAGATGCTCTGCAGCCGCTGTACCCCACGGCCTTGCCCAACACTCAGTCCATGCAATCATTGAACAGAGTGGGAACAAGAACACACCCTTGACGAACCCCTGAATCAACTGGGAAAAACGCAGAGGTTCTGCCTTCACTCTGCACAGCACTCACAGTATCAGTGTACTGGCCAGCAATGGTATCCAGAAACTTTGAAGGGATTCCACGAAGTCTCAGGATGTCCCACAGGGCAGCTCGATCAACTGAGTTGAACGCTTAATGAACATAGACAAAGACTGCAAAGGAACTCTGCCGATATTCTCGTTTGTACTCCAGAAGAAACGCCAGTGCCAGGATGTGGTCGATGGAAGTCTTCTTAGTTATAAAACCAAATGCTTCAGTCGCTGGTAGGTTAGCAAGTAGTTACGGATCCTATTGAGGATAACCCTTGTAAGGACCTTACCCAGCACAGAGAGCAGTGCTTCCCTGTAGTTGCCGCAATCCAGATGATCACCCTTCCCTTTCTAGTTAGGGACAACAAGTCCTATTTTCCAGTCAGCTAGGATCATGCTCGTTTCCAAATGGAAGCAAAGATTGCTTGCAATGCCAAGAGGACAGCCTTACCATCAGCCTGGAGAAGTTCACCCCGGATTCCACAGATCCCTTTAGCATTCCCTACCCTCAACTGGTTCAACACCAATGCAATCTCAGTGAGATAACCATAATTACTACATATAAAACTGAAACGGTAATAGATATAAAAATAAAATAGAAATGTCTTTGTGAAATAAATAAAATAAATAAATAAAAATTAAAGCTAAAAATACACAATGAAGTAAAACTAAACTGAATTTCCAAGTATGGTCTGAAAAAATATAGGAACAAAAACTAATATAAAAAGACAAAACTATAATAACCTTGGTCATGACAAGCCATCACCTGGCTTTGTGTGCATTGCAGTTCATCTGTACATTTAAAATTCATTTAAAATCAATTGATCTGATTTATAGTGGCTACTGTGAGTGACAAGCTAAAAGCCAGATCAATTCTGATTTTAAATAAAGAAACACTGTGAAAAATATGGAGCCCCTGTAAAAAGACTGCTGATTACATATTGCTTGGAAGTAGAGATGATGGTAGTTATTAGAAAAATTATTGTAAAGACGAGTGATGTCAGGTATGAATGCAGACAGGTGTGCATAAAAAGCACTAAAGATAGCATGATCACAGTTTTCCTGTTGTTCAATAATCTTTTTGTTCATAATTCTTGTTTGCTCAGTTTGAATCTCAATGAAACACTCTTACCATCTGCCAGAAATTTGGAAGGTGTGCTTCATGGTTGTAGTGTTAGATGGCTATGATTATTTAGTAACATTGATGTTGAGCAGCAGTCCGATTCTTATAAATAAATACCTAAATACATATGTAATGGATTGGCATACAGTATTTGAATGTTTTAAACTTGCCTTATTCAGATACTAGCAAAATACCCGCGCTTCGCAGCGGAGAAGTAGTGTGTTAAAGAAGTTATGAAAAAGAAAAGGAAACATTTTAAAAATAACGTAACATGATTGTCAATGTAATTGTTTTGTCACTGTTATGAGTGTTGCTGTCATATATATATATATATATATATAATATATATATATATATATATATATATACACACACATATAAACATATACATATATACATATAAATAGGGCTGTTCGATATATATATATATATATATATATATATATACATACATATGGTTACATTGAGGTAAATTGACTACATTAAATATTTCTCTTATGCGAGTGTTCTTAACCAGCTAATTTTTTTGCACAGTATTACTTGTTCAAGACAACAAGGCATTCCGTTAAGTGGTGCAGTGACTTATAATGAAAAATGCAATATTTAAAAATAAGCTCTAATTACTTAAAAAATCTAATGATCTAATGTTTATGAGGCATTCATCTTTTGATTTCTGTTGACAACTGTTGCTAATTCAGTCCTGTAACTGAATGTACCCTAAATGATTTCCTTTCAAATAAGAGTAACTAAAATGTTACTAATATTATTGAAGAATTAAAGTAACTTACTGGTAAAGTTTCATTTTTTAAATTTCCTTACCAAAAATGCCACTGGTAATTAGTCTGAACTGTTTTTGTTTTTGCAGGTATTTCAAGCCTCACTAAAGGTTTTAAAGATGATTATAACTCAGTACATCCCTAAACATAAACTGGGAAAAGTTGAAACCTCCCATTGCGTCGAGAGCACTCTGCCGCACCTGTTAGCCAAAACTGGTGATTCAACTACTCGACTACGTGTTGTTTCTATCAATTTTATCCAGGTAATGTAATTCAGGTGTTTGCTTCTAAGGATTAAAAAAAATCAATCAGTATTTAATGCCATGTTTCATTGCAACACTGCAAACAATTTAAAAAATGTGGCATTCTTAGTTGTGTTAGTTTTTCTCATTTCATATGAAATTCTTGATTTCTTTTAAATTGAAAAGTATACAGTCAATTATTGAAATAATCACATCTGCATTAATTCCAATTTTTTACATTGATGTTGCTGTGTCATTAACAAATTAATCTTTCAGAAGTCATCTAAACATCAGGTATACCCTTCAATACATTATCAGTACGTTTGTGAATAAGAACAATATAAACTTTCAGAATCTTTTGTAAACAAAGCTGTTCATTGTATGCAAATTGTAATTTGAACTTAAATCCATCATTAGAGCTTTTAATACTGCGAGCAAATGTTGATTCCAGTTGGCAGCTTTCTTTCTCTAGGGTTGCTTTTTGCAGGGAATTAGTTAAAAGGGTATTTTATTAATGCATTAAACAAAGATCACTTTTCTTTGACTCCATTCCAAAAGAAAAAAAATTTGACAGATGGCTTTTTTAGTTTTGGCATCTTAAAAGTAGTAATG
>NC_053159.1:48732229-48748454 GCF_016835505.1 Polypterus senegalus
AAATACAAATAAAACGTTTTTATTTTATTTAAGTCTTTACGCTACTAGGTTTTCTACATTTCCAATTAAAGCAAAAAATAACTATGCTTTATTTAGTACATATGATTTCAGTAAAATATAATCAATATTTACATACCTGTGACCTTTCAATCACTACAGTTTAAAATAATTTTAAACAAAATTTACTTTTAAGAATATGATGAAAATGAAGCAAAGAAAACATTTTGTTCTTACTGATGAAACTTTGTCCAAAAGGCCTTTCCGGACAAGAAAGATAGCAGCACGAATCATAGTTTTCAAATCTTCTTTTGATGTTCCCATTGGTACATCCATTAGTTTCTTGTAGACAGCTAATAAGGCATCCTCACGATAGGACCAGGTTTTGGAGTAAGCTCCTGCCACCTAAAGAATTAGAAAGCACAATCTATAACTATTAGCAATTACTTTAATCAAATAATTTTAATACACAGAAAAAGGTAAATCTAAAATCTGATTTTGATGGTATTATCTACTGAAAAAAAATTATAAAACAAAATAATTGCTCTGAGACAGTTAACAGATTATTATTGTTTCAAATCTATTGAGAAAAATTAATAAAAGTATAAAGCAACAAAATGTCCAGGAAGCTTCAACGTTAATGAAGGCCCAAAGGGGCTGGGCTGTGTTTGTCTTAAAGAAATACTCAATCCAAAAAATACATATTTTTTATGTTACTTTATGTTATGCATGTATGACTGCCACAGTATTTATTACTCTTCCTCAGTCAAAACAGGCTTTTTCAAAGAAGTTTTGATGTGGTAATTAGGAGTGAACTTGAATAGCTGACCCTACTTTAGATAAAGTGTTTCAGGAATCTTTGAAGACTGCACTGATTTAACAATAGAATCAATGAAGCCTACAAAAATATTTGCAATACTGGGCCACCTTAAATTCCACTGCACCTCCTCATCAGCGCCTTTGTTTTGCAAATCAGCAGTGGTAGCAGGTAGCCTGCTCACTCATCCCCACTGAGGCAGATAAAGTCAGATTGACAAAATTCCCGAGCTGAAGTCTGGGAGTTAGGTGTCTGGAATTGTATAGGTAAATAATATATTGCTATTTGGGAAATTCATACATTTAATGTATGTTCCATGTCTACAATGATCTATGTAAATGTAGGATGACAGGAAATTCAAGGCAAAAATGTTGAACACATAACTTTTTCATGTTATAATAATGACAAAATGCTGACGTGAAGTGTATAATGTGTGAAGACTGAAGTCCAAATATCAAATAAACGCTACAAAAGGTATAACAAAAAGTGTGCTTTTATTCAAGAATATAACTGAAGATATAAATAATGTTCAATTTACATGTTGCTTCGATGTGTAAAACCAAGCCCAAATATCAATTGACATAATATAGACATGTCCTCTTGGCTGGTACAGGGTACAACTGCTGTCTCATAATCAATAAACACACATTTGATTTGACTCTATAACACCCTCCTCTATAGACCAATGATTGACAACCTCATTGCTCTGACGCCACTTCCAGTGTCTGAATCACCTCTTAATTCCTGGCTGGCATTTAACCAAAGTGTCACCATCTTAGTGCGATCTGAGACTTGCATCATTAGTGACGCCTTTTTGCTGAAAAGCTACATTTATTTCTTGTATTTACAACATACAGGGTGACGGTGTTGCCCCAAATCTTTTGTCTCTGTCCTCTTTACAACATTTTGCAAAGCACTAGGAGCTACATGTCTTGTATGATAAAGTGTGCTATATAAACAAATGTTGCTAAGACTAGATTGTAACTGACTAGCATAGTTCTTACAGCTGTAAAAGTCAGTTGTCAGACAATTATTCGCGTCCGTAGAGAAATGCTGAAAAGTAGCATTTATTTCTGGCCTTTACATATTACTATGTCACTGTGTCCCCCAAATCTTTTACAGTGGTGTAGGTGAGCATCAACAAAGATTCAGAAGACAAATGAGCCCAGGATATCACAACAACTTTGTGGGCAATGGCAGCGGAGTTATAGGCACTCCAAATCCAGGTGGGACAGCAATGGACTGAGCTTGCTGAGGTGGAGTTGTATAACCAACCATGTAGGGTCATCCAGCAGGAACAGCGATAGGACCGCCCCATGTAAGCTGCCTTCCATTCTGATAACAATGTTGAGATTTATTTCATATATTTCAACCAATGCATGTTGCATCCTATGCCACAGTGACCACACTTTGTATTAAATAATGATTTATTGTATCATGTAGGACAAGATGAGGACACTGCTACCAGTTGTCCACACCTACTGGTGGCAGGTCTGTGAACTAGCTCATGCCCACCACCTAGGCATCCATTTGGGGACCAAGAAGACATTAGTGCAGATTAAACTCTGATTTTTTGAACTGGAATAAATGAGGTATGCCACTTTATATCATAATCTCTTGGATTAATGCATCAGTTTCCACATTTGACTTATACAACGGACTTTATAAAATACAGGAATTATACGAAAATCAAGCCCTGGCTTATCCACAGGAGAACTTAAATGCAAGTATACCTGTATATGGTAGACAGATTGAGAGAGCATGGGGGTCATTAGGTCGCTGGAAAAAGGTGTGTGGCACTCCGATATCTATGCAAAAGGACAGGTCCAAGTCTTTAGAGTCCCTGTCTGCTATATGGTTGAGAGACATGGATGCTATCCAGTGACCTGAGATGAAGACTGACTCTTGGTACTGTGCCCTCCGGAAAATCCTTGGGTACCGTTAATTTGACCTTGTGTCGAATGAGCGTTGCTCATGGAGTGCTGAATTGCACATTACCTGCATTGTGAGGGAGCATCAGTTCGCACTACGCCATGTGGCACATTTCCCTGAAGGTGATCCAGCTTGTAGGATCCCCACTTGTTGGCACCGAGTGGCTGGACCAGGTCAAAGGCGCCCACGTAATACCAGGCTATGGCAGATGGAGGGTTATTTCGGGAGGTGGGACTGGACCACGTGGTCTGCCTGGGGTTGCCAACCAGGATCCTGAGCTGTTTCATTGTAGGTGGGTGCGGCAACACACTGTAGCAGTGCATGCTCCCAACTTGAATTTGAACTTAAACTTGTACCTTTTGTGAAAGTGTTTATTTGATATTTGAGTTCAGTCTCACACATTATGCACTTCATGTCTACATTTTGTCAATTATTACAAAACACGAAAAATGTTTCTGTTTTAGCTATGTGTTCAACAATTCCTGCCACGATTTCCTGTCATTCTACATTAACATAGATCGTAGAGACAGAACACACATGAAATGTATGTATTTGAAATTACTATATATTATTTCCGAGATTATATTTAATCATGTAGGGTTTTTGATCAGATGACCAGAATTTAATAAGGTTAATTATCAGTTAGTTGTGGATTTTCATGCCTACATTACTATGGTATGTCTTTTTCAACTCTAGGAGGTTCTGTGTCACTATCAAAAAAAATGCAGGAAGTCTGAGAATAAAATCAACATACAATTCCTACTCGTGATTCATTTTGAAATTACTTGCATTTTTTATTTTAAGTACAGTAATAGTATCGTACTGTGTTTAATTAGCAAATCTCAAATGTTATTCTGCAAAATAAGCAATAAACCATTCTGCATTTTTGTCAATATTTCCAATACCAGACATTTCAGTGGAGATTTCACTTTAAATTCAAAATAAGGTTATGAATGTTAACTAGAACAGGACTTGTCTAGTAACCGGGGGTTTTCTGTATTTAATTATATTTAATTATCTTCAAATAGTATAGTAAGGAAGGCAAATTTCGAAAGCTAAAAAACCTCATACATTAATAGCACTACTAAAATATAAATTAATATACTTTGCTAACTTACCAAGCCTTCACCATACACGCAATTGGGAAACTGGCCTCCTCAGAACCTTTTCTGTTAAGGGCTCTGGTTACCAGTGATCCCTGTTCCTCGAGCAGTTCTGTCTGAATCGGGAGGTGAGGGTTCTGAAGGAAAACTCTGCTGTTCACCCATTTGTTTTTGAAGAGCAGGTAGAGGTCTCTCATCATATGGCAAAGAATTAACCTGTAATGGAAAGACAGTTCTTTAGTACCACTCTTATTTAAAAGTACATTGAGACTGTAAAAATCTTTGTTGTACTTACAGTATATACATTGCAGTATACACAAGGGTATAAGAAAAAATTTGAGTCTGACAAAAAGTGCAATGCTAGTAAAAACCAAAGTATACTTTTTATTATACTCACTGTAAATACTGTTTGTTACAACATTCAAAAAACTGGGACAAAGCATGTAGTTTCTTTGGTATATGCAACCATTCTTCTGCAGCAGATTAGACATCTTTATAATTAACAAAGCATGTCCCAAATGTCATGATAAGGGCTAAGTTTTAGGGTCCTGTTTCTGCAATAGATTGCCATTTTGTACAATCGTCATTTGGGTCACGTCCCCTTTTTCTAGGGGTGTGGTCTCTGGAGTATAAAAGGTCAGAATTTGAACCAAGCTTTATCCAATCTGCAGATAAATCCTTTAAACACAAATTCTCTTTTTGCTAATGGTCTTCGTGTCTTGCCTATTTGACTTTTAGTCTGAATTTGATTTTGACTCCTGCATCTCATCTGGGTTTTGACTGCTTTGTTTAAATTCCATTTGTTTGTTTTTTGTTTTTTTTTTGCCATTTGCACGCTTCTCCCCGTTTGTCTAAAAAAATTACTTACCTATTCCTGTTGAGCCAGGACACCGAGCATGTTGAGGAATATGTGATAGTTACCCAGGGCCTTAACTGAAAACAAGGTTGGTTTACAATAGGCTTGGGCGGTAAAACGGTAATATGGTATCCTGCAGGATCTAAAAATAGCAACGGTGTCAGTTTCAATACCTGTATACCGCATAAAAACAATGCACTTATATAGGAGACAAGGATTAAATATTAAATATAATTTATTTAATGCCTAAAAATGCGTATGCGATGTGGTTGTCATCACGTGACAGCGTGGAGGAGAAAAAGAGAGGTGGGGAAAGATGGCGAGTCGCGCACCAAGTGACCTGGTCTCGAAAAAGAACACAACTTCTGCAGTTTGGCAGTATTTCGGGTTTCGGCCGAACGAGAAGGGAGAGGCGGTAAATACGGACGAGGCAATTTGAAATTGTGCAACAAAAGGTGACCGCGAGAGATGGAAATACATCGAACCTAAGGTCGATATACGAAACCACCATCCACTCACTGCTGCGAGGATGGACCCGAGTTCACTCAGTGCAACAGTTTCAACGCCTCCCGATGCAGGACCAACAACATTTAGGTCCACCGCCAGACGCAGTCGACGATAATGGGGGCCTTCGGAAAGCAAAAAGTACAAAAGGGACAGTGTCCGTTGGAAAACCTGTACTGATGCAGTGACAAAATACTTGGCGAAGGAATGGTCTCTTTCCACACAGTGGAAAAAGTCCTTACGGACATGGTAAAGGTCCTAGATGCCCAGTACGAGCTGCCTGGACGGAAATATTTCTACAAACAGCCATCCCACATTTATATAGTAAAGTTAGAGACAATGTTCAAGTGTCAGCGCACACAGTTATTCCTTAACAACTGACATGTGGTCGCCAGTTAACATGACACCATATATGTCTCTGACTGTCCATACTATTACACCTGACTGGAAACTTGAATCCAAATGCCCAAACTACGATTTTCCTGAGAGTCATACAGCAGACAATCTTGTTGCTGCGCCAGAGCTGCACTTCAGGAATGGCAACTTGACAAGAAAAACTTTCAGCCATAACCACTGACAACGCTGCCAACATTCATGCCGCAATCAGGTCCCTGCATTGGCCGTGGCTATGCTGCTTCGGTCACAATCTAAACTTGGCTGTCACAAATGATTGCATGACCAGAGGCAAAACCGAGCCCGGACTATGCCGTAATATTGTCGGGCCTTTTCACACAGCTGGCAACGTAAGCATGAACTCCACAAGAAGCAAGTGGACTTGGGACTCCCAAAACATAGTCTCAACGGTAAGCATAAAACGTGCAGAGAGTTCCTCAGGGCAGGGCTCAAATATAAAAAAGGGAGATATATATATATATATATATATATATATATATATATATGCTTTGCATCACATAAATTATATTGAAAAGTAGGCTATATTAAAATAGAAAACCATTTTTAAATTGTAATTTTTTCCTGTATTTTTATCAAGTAAATGCAGGCTTGATGCCGATAGGGACTTATTTAGCCTGAAATAAATGTGCATGCAAATTTCACCAAGTGGAATAATATACGTTAATGGACTTATTTATTTATGCATCTATTCGCTTATTTAGGCCTATTTATTCATTCATTCGCTTATTAACGAATGAATTGGCCTAAATAAAATGAGCGATCAGACACGTCCTGTCTGATGACAGAAGGAGCAGCCTGTCCCTGACCTGGTAGGACATGGACGTCTTGAAAGCTGTTCACGAAGCACTGAAACCAGTCGGTGACTTCACTGATATTTTGTCAGGAGAAAATTATGTGACCAGTTCCTGTATCCTCCCCATACTACAGCTCTGCAGGGACAATATGTTGGCTGCGTCAGAAAATGACCCCCAGCTAACAAAGTCAATCAAAACTGGAATTCTAACAAAGCTGGAGGCCAAGTATGAATCCAATTCAGTGCGCAAAATATTGCGAAAATGCACTTTCCCCGCACCTCGCTACGTGGAGGATATGAGATGGATGACAACGCATTGGCTGAGACCAAGGCTGAATTACAGGCTGAAATCGTGAGCTTAGAGGCAGCAGGTCCAGTGGCCATCAGAGTGGAAGAGGGAGAGGAGCAACCTGCACCTTCACGAAAAAAGATGACTTTGGGGAGTATGCTGCAAAAAATCTGATGCAATGGCAGGTCCCGCGGCACCGTAGAGGACCGAGTCGAGCTGAAATAACAGCCTACTGTTTGGAGCCAGTTACTCAAGGAGACGAGGACCCACTTCTCTGGTGGAAAAATGCTGCCGGGCGTTTCCCAAATGTCGCGAGTGGCACGAAAGAACCTGTGCGCTGTGCCACAAGCACACCATCGGAGCGGGTTTCAGCACCGCAGGTAAAGTTGTCGGTCCACAACGCGTCCTGTTAAAGCCGGACAAAGTAAACATGCTGGTTTTTCTAGCGAAATCTTGAATAGATTGATGCCACTTGCCATTCGCTCCTTTTCGCACTGTGTTTATTTTTTATTTAATTGATTCAGGTATTTTTATTTGGTTTACGTTAAAACGATATTGGAAAGAAGACGTTTTGTTTAGGACTATTGCTTGGCAATACTTTTATAATATGGATGATGTTTATGTTAATTCAACTCTGGTTGACTGTTGTGGGTCTAGTTGCACTTTTTTATAAGCTGCTCATATTTGTTATTAAAAGTTGTTCAGGCGGTGTGATTTAATTTTAATTGATTTGTGTATGCTGCTCTCACGGGAAAACTGTTCTGGATGTTTATGTTAATTTAATTCTGTTTGACTGTTGTATTTGCACTTTTTATAAACTGCTATTTGTTGCTAATAAAAGTTGTTAATATTGTTCTGCATGTTATTTTGTTATTGTTTCAGTATTAGTGTTTGATATTCAGTTTCTGAACGGTTTAGGCACAAGCCAACAGTTTGGTGATGCTGTCTGAGCCTTACGTCACAATTTTTTTATTATTCACGGTATACCGTATACCGAGGTAAAATAGGGAGGAGGTTTGACGGTATCAAAATTTGATACCCCATCCCTAGTTTACAACCTCTTCAATCCAAAGTATCACAGAGCAGCCTTTGAAATACACCAGCATGAGTATTGCACAGTCATAAATAAGTATAGGGTGGTCCAGATCTAATTATGAAATTTTCACTACGCTATAACTTATTACGATTATTACATGGAAAATCACTCAAAAAATCCTGGACCATCAAGAAGTGCGCAAACTGACAACATGAAGAATCGTCTTCACGCCGAACTGGAATCGTCCCCACATAAATCAAAGTCATCCAGACGATCTGGATCTGTATAATTAGATCTGGACCACCCTTTTACTTGATTGACAGCCAACCGAAAATGCAAATTAGGATTATATTTGACCACTTAAATGAATCTTTTGAGTCATGTAGTCACTGTGGACCATACCCATAACATCATTAAAAATCATGCACATGATGTTACCAACACTGGTTTCTTACTAAATAATTGTGTTTCTGTTTTTTCCAGTTATTGCTTGACTAAAACTGATAAATGCCATCCCCAGTGGTGAATTGCTTCTTAAATTTTTCCAGTACAAACTCATTATTACTCATTACCTTCTGATTCTCCTTGGAACTTCAGAAGTAGTGATACCTCACTACTGGATTCAATATTCTGGGTGCCCAATATGCACAGGATTTGCTACTTCCTCATTTCACTAATAACACTGTCATTTTTTAATTTTCCATTATACAAGATGAAAACATTTTATTTCATAAATGTTGAAAGCCTGCAAAAATTGGGACATTTTCAAAAGATGTATTTCTTTTTATTATTCTTAAAAGAAGCCCATCTCTGGATTATGATATACAGAAAAGAACAGTTCTGGTTATTCAGGTGATATTCCTATTGATCAACCGCCGATATTCAATAGACGGTGATCAATAAATTGGCCAATCTCAAAAATGTTTTTTTGCAGCATCAGCGTTTTTAGCTTTAGAGTAATTGAGTTGTAGTGCTCATTTATGTAATGGAAGATATTAAGATAGTTAAGCCTGCATATGTGTCCTTCTTGCTATAAGAACTGACCGTAGACATAAAGCGTAAAGCAGTTTTAGAAAAGAAAGTTGACCGAATATTGTCTTTCATATTAAATTACATTACAGTAAAGAAATAAGAGTAATAAACTGAGAAAACAGAATCAGAGGAGTCATTTTATGAAATTGGACAAATGGCAAGAAAAGCTGCTTTAATGAATTCAGACCTTTTATTTTTCCGCTAACACAAACACTGTTTGCATTGAGTGTGACAGTCAGCTAGCTTGTGTTTATCACAGCACTTCACATTTTTAATTATAACAAAAGCAGATAAATAAGATTTTGCAATCATTGCATTAGTAATGAGAGAACCCTGCAGAGTTCAATTCATCATGAGGTTAGAGAAATCATAGAAAGGTTCGGGATTCAAAACAAAGTCTGTGAAATGTATTGATGTCAATGAGGAAGTGGAATGAACTGAAATACTTTTGGGTGGGAATATAATGGTGCAACTAAGGTCTCAGGAGCATCTCAACTATGCTGGACCAATTATGGGGCAAAATGTGATCTGAGATCTGAGACAGCAAAGCAACAACTATGCCACTGTGACACTAATAGCAAAAGACCCAGACAAAGATAACCACATTCAAAATACAAAAAAATGGCCAATAAGCATATATATATACTATTATATATATATATATATATATATATATATATATATATATATATATATATATACTATATATATATATATATAATATATATATATATATATATATATATATATATATATCATTGTGCTCACAGAGTTCCTGTCTTGGAGCACAATAGAATACAAAAAGCAGCAACCTGGGACTGGCTTATTCCAATGCTCTGCATTTCAGAAATGCCTCGAACAGTAATAACTGTGTTGTTATTTTTATTATTTCACGGGTCACATGTGTTTTCTTTCTCAGGGATGGCTCCTTTAAGACATGTTTGGATCATAGCTGAAAAATGAGGCTAATTATGCATGCAAATAAGCCAAGTGGTGAACATCCAGCTGCACAGGGTTCACTGCTGTTTACCCTGTGGCAGAACTCATTATATTCTCATAATGTCCATCTAACGCACTTCCAGAGCACCGATTGGTTGTAACATTTTACATAACCAAAGCAGACCATCATAGATCTTATAGTGCTAATGTGTGAAAGTTCTGTGCATGAGTGCTAGAGCTCTATAATGTCACACTGGCTTCGCAGCATTACTGGCCACTGGGGAAAAAAATGTTTGTTTGTTTAATCCAGCCCCAAGGAAAATTTTCCCAGGAAAATATTCTGCAAACAAGGTAATTGCAATGCAGCATGTTTACTGCAAAAAATGCAAATTTCTCTGATCAGTACTACAGCTTAGTAATCAATATGTTTGTTAGCTTAAGAGTAAATTTGCCTGATTTATCTATAAATTTATTAAGCCTGTTAGTCCGGTATCTCCTTGAAAAACATCTTATGACATTTGATTAGATTTGCAGCCCTTTTAAATGTTTGTACAGTGTTTATTATTTGTTTGTATGTGTCAAAAGTATAAGATAAGGTAAGAAACCAGCATAATTAAAAACAAATCAATCTTGTCATGCATGTGCTCCTGAGGATCACCTTCAGGCTCCTCTAAGGTAAGCGGTACCATGATAGGACCAGAGGGGCCTTGCTAATGTTTCTCCATTTCCACCTGCAGCACAGAGAAGCCACCAGGAGAAGGTAACTGACCTGACCGCAGAGGATGGGTCTTGTAAGAGAGGTTGTCTGTTTTTGGACCCAAACTTGGCCTGGAGCAAGTTTCTGTGCTATTCCTGAACCTCACTAGAAGGAATGTGTGAGTATATATTACAAAATAGTAAAACAATTTCTTTTTAATATTAAGCTTTGTTTCAGATAAGTACATTACAAAAGGAGTTAAACAACATGACAACATGTAATTATAATAAGCATTTTATTTCCTTTTATGCTATGTGTATTATGAATAAATAGTTTTATACATTGTGACAGGCGGCTGGTGTCCATGCCTAGCCGGGACGCCCTGCACACTGTATTTAGGGGAGCAGCCCTGGACAGTGCAATACCTCCCTGGACGCTAGATGGCCACCCCTGGCTGGTGTAGTGCCTTGTTTCCACAGGGCCCTGGGAATTGGAGCTGAGGGCAGCCCTGTTGGGTCCCACAGGACCGCCAGGGGTGTTGTGTTTGGGACTCCTGAGCCCTGTGGCAACAGATTCATCACACCTGGAAGTGCGGGTCTTGGGATCAAACACCTGGGGCACTTCCAGGTGAGCTATAAAGAAGCCAGCAACCACCACTCATCGGCCAGAGTCGGGTGGAGGAGGACAAGGTTGCATTGCAAGGAGGAGTGGTGGTGCCAAGAGAGAAGGTGCTTGTGCTGTACTGGTGTTTGGGACTGTGTTGTGGCTAGGGGAGTACGGGGAAGACGTGCCTCCAGCTGAAGAGTAATAAAAGCCTTTTTCTTTTACACGTGCCTCCTGTATCCAATCTGTGTCGGGTCAGGCACTATATAGCATCTTCTTACAAAATTATTAGGTAAAAATTAATGTATCTTCAGGCAATTTTGTTTATTTTAATATGTTTTTGTCACTGAACAATAAGGACATAGAATTTCACTTTGTTCATAAAAATTAGTAGGTAAAACATATGGTCTACATTTTAATTATAAAGATACCAAGGTTAATCCTTTAATATAATACATACGGAGCTTAGTATAAAACTTATTTTAAAGAAAAAGAAAAAAAAAATGTGAATCTGTATTGGAATTGGGCAATTCTAGTAACATAAAACTGGTCAGCTCTAATAGTACCAGACAGGAGCATCCCTAGTTCTTGTACAGATTTACCAGGCATATTGTTCTTTAAGAAATTAAGAATAGCACAATACTTGATTGTGTTTATCATCATTTTTGTTAATTTGATTCTGAAATAAAAATATAAATAACACATCACAAATGGCAAAAAAAAATTAATTCAAGTTTTTAGTTCACTCTTAACGCCTTTTTTAACACCACTCATTTAAAGATGATACTGCATATAAAAACTACTTTAAAAACTCTACACCTGTGTACAAAGCAGCTATTGTTCATGAGACTAGAGAAAAAAAACAATTAACACTGTTCCTTTTAAACAACCCCAGGACAATAAAAAAATTAAAGCTGGTGTCACTATCAAAGAATTATGAACACAGTGACATTTCAATATTTAGGACAACACTTTTAAGCATAATGCAGAAAAATCAAACCAGTTACACGGTGTCACGCGCAAGCACTTAGGGAGCAGTTTAAAGACCTAAAGAGTAGCACAAAAATCACACAGCAGGGGACAACGGCAGTGTGCTAACCTCTCTTTCTTTACTTTGACAGGAAAGATGAAAAAATGCAGCCCTGAATCCACCTGAATACCCTAGCCAGCAGAACAAGTTACTTTTAGGCTCCTTCTGTCCCTCTGGTCCCCCTATGATGACGTCACCAAATCCCATCTAGGGGTTCCTTTCCCAGCATTCCCATTCCACTTCTGTCCCCACAGCATTTAATGTCCACCATTCAACGTCTAAACTGTCTGTACTGTGTTTTCATGACTGACCAAACTTGTGTGAAAAAAGGCTGGTTCTACAGTATACACGGGATGGACTCTAACTCTTACAATTTGTCCTTTTGCTTCTTTTACAACGACAAAAAGAGAATGTAAGTGAATGTGCTTGTAATTTATCAGGAAATCTGTAGTAAGATATGATAGCAGTCCATAAATGTTCCTTAGCCAATCTGAAACAGCTTGACCTTATTCTGTAAAAATGAATGGCATGGCCCAAAACTACAATATGGTAGACTAAGCCAACATTTCATTAAGTTCTTACTCAAACATGACATAGGCCAAAGCAAATAATGCTACAAGATAAGGGAAATAAATTTCTAATTTCTGTTATTTTCAAAATTTGTTGTGGTGCACTGGAAATGTACACTTGCAGAGCACACTAACACATAAACAGATACCCTTCCAAAGCTACGTTTATAATTAAATATTCTTGTACTACAAATATTGCAGAGCTACACAAACCTGTTACTTTAAAATGAATACTTTTTCCTATAATAAGATAATAAGATAAATACTGCATGCAATGTATATAAAAATAAGTGACATAGCTCAATCACACAGTATAGACCAATGTTCTTACATTAATCTTGGGAACTACTGGTTTAACTGGAGTTGCTGGAGGGGTTGGTGTTTTGGGTGAAGGGCTTGAAGGAGCAGTCTCTGGCTTAGACTCAGTATGTTGCTCCATTTCCCTTCTGGCTTGTACTGTACTGGTGTTGGCTGTTCAGAGCTCTGTGGCTGGGGAGAAGGATAACTGAGAGGCTCTGGCAAAAAATCAGATGGTCTGCGTATCTGCAAGTAAAACAATTAAAATTTTGTAAAGCATTATGCTAAATGAATTCAATTTAATTTTAGTATTTTGTATATGCATTAGTGGAAATACTGTACTTCAAATTACACCTGCAAGAATAAAATGTAATAGACAAAGCTACAAAAGTAGTTATGTAAACATTATAACAGTACACAACAAATTATTTAAATAAAATACTGACCACCGTAGTATCCAGTAAATTATGTAGTTTGAGCTGCTGATAAACCTTCATACGATACTCATCCATTTGATGCTTTTTCTGCTTAGCTAAATCATAATCTTCCTTCTCTACAGCACAGCGCTTTTCCACCTCATAACGACCAAGACGTTCGCCTACCTGAAAAATAAGTTTAACATATAACATGTTGTACATAACAGAGAAGACAGATCAGTGAAAATGAAGTTCAAGACAAAGAACTGATTGATCTATAACTACCCTACCTTTTGTAAGTCAGCAATGGCCTGCTTCAATTTCTTTGCAAGGTCATAACGCTCCATCTCAACAGCTTCCTGTTTCTTTTCATCTAGTGCTCAGATTATATGAGCCACTTCTGGGTCTTGATACATATCAAAAGCAAGGTCATCCAGAGGAGAAATTAAATTGGTCTTCCTGTAGGAACATTTAAATATGAAATTATTAAGATTTAAAGGGAAAACTAGGCAGCAGGAATTTTGATATGCTTCCTATGTTCTAGGTTATTCCAGAAGATAGGTTTATAGTTTCAAAACTGGAACACTGATCCCAAAAATACTGTCAGAGCCCAGATATTTGAGTTCAAGCACCATGCAGGTAGAATGGCTCTAACATGTAGGAAACTGGTCAATTATGCAGCTGAACTAGTTACATCACACAACTCAATATGTTTCTGTAGGAATCAATTTGAAGGTTCAAATAAGGACATATGTAAGAAAGTGCAGTAGACATGGCTAAGTCAATTGAAATTTACTACTGCAACAGCTTCCCAACAATGCCCTTAACCAGATACTGCATATATTAGCAAAACTGGAAATAGGTCCTGGGCCAGCCTTGTAACTAGTTAATATAGGTCTCATTAAAACTAGAACCCTGAAGCCTATGAAAAAGTCATAATCCCAGGGCACCTTAAATTCCTCGCACCTCTCATCGGCATCTTTTTTTGCAAATGTGTCAATCAGCACAAGCAGCCTGCATCCCATCCCCTACCGAAGCTGAGTTTTTCCAGCTCAAGTCCTTTATCTGGATGTGAGGTGCCTGAACTTAGAGAGTAAATAATATTTTGTTATTTGGAATGCATACATTTCATCAGGTTCCATGTCTACAATGATCTGGATGAATGTAGGATGACAGGAAATGCAAGTCAAGAAATGTTTGAACACATACCTAAAACAGAAACTTTTCCATCTTATAGTAATAAGATGAAGTGTATAATGTGTGAACACTTTAGTCCAAATATCAAATACACCTGGGGTAAATTTTGTCTACTTGTAAAACTTAGTGCAGTTTATGGCCCTATTTATAGGGCACCGGAAAGACTCCAGGTGCCCAATGAGCTTCTTTTGGCAGCACTCCAAAGTGTGGAAAAAGTGCTGCCAAATAGGGCCCTGCAATATCCATCGCCTGCGTGGCCACGGGCCCCAAAAGGGTTGAGCTTCTATGCTCATGACCTGTGGCCCTGGAAACCCCGTTGCCCTCTGTCAGTACAGGGGAGAAAATGTTTTGAAAATACTCTCTCCCCCGGTCCTTCCATAACCAGGGCATTCAGGCCAAGTAAGGGCCAAAATTTACACCAAGTGTTACAGACTATAAATGAAATGTATGCTTTTTTATATTATAGTAAGAATAATAGCAGCTCACTACTCAAAACAAGGTGCACCCTTGCTCGAACCCGCAACCTTTTGATTATAAGACAGCAGTTCTTACATCTGCACCATTCAAGAACACATATCAACTTTCTAGCAATTTACATTTGAGCTTGGGTTTTTAATTCATTGACAGCAACATGAAAATTGAAGGATTTTTTTTTTCTTTGGTTATATTCTTGAATAAAAGCACACATGGTTATTTGATATTTGACCAAAGTCTTCACATATTATACACTTCACGTCAAGTTTCTGTTTAGGTATGTGTTCAGCATTTGTTGTCTCACATTTCCCGTCATCGACAATTACCCAGATTGTTGTAGACACCAAACACACATGACATGCATGTGTTCCACATAAAGATATATTATTTACCCTATACATCTACAGGCTCCTCACACCCAGATAAAGAGACTTGAGCTGTGTTGATGGGGGGATGGGATAGCAGGCTGCATGCTGCTTGTGCTGAATGACACGTTTGCAAAACAAAAGACGCTAATGGAGAGCTGCAAAGAAATTTAAGGTGCCCTGGGATTACAAATATTTTGTAAGGCTTCAGGGATTCCAGTGTTAAATTCCCATTTCTAATACATGAAGTCCTTCCTTGGCTGAAGTTTAGTTTAGAGTACTGCAGAGAATGGAGCTTATACACCCTGTTTCAACAAAGTAATTATGATGAGTGCTTTGAATTTTACTTAGTTTGTAACCCATGAGTAAAGTTAACTGTGAAAAACTGGCAAGTTCCTTTATGCTTTTAATTTCTTTAGTAACTTGACCACTCTTCTACTGAATATGAAATTAAGTGCAATTTTGTCAACACAGAGCCTTTAAAATTCAAAATATAAATTATACAGTACATACTTGCTGTTACAACATGGCCAGCTGTCCACTAAAGGCAGCTGTAATACTGGATGGTGCATGGAATTCGGCTATGTGTATGATGTCACACCTATAGGCTCGCTGAGCATGCCAGAAACCAGAAATTTTGCAACAGACTGTCTCTTTTGCTGAAAGTGTACGAACAACATTTATTTTTTACATTGCATTACTTTATTGTCTGTGGCCATTTTGGTCAAAAATTTCATTATACTGAGATTTACATTTTGTTAAATTGAAATTCATTTAACATCATGTTCTATGAAGATTTGTCTGGGCCCTCAAAAAGTATTCGTATTGGGTTTAACTTTTACTCAGTATTATAAATTAATTTATA
>NC_053159.1:49118954-49168954 GCF_016835505.1 Polypterus senegalus
CGGAAGTCCAATGATCCCCAGTAAGAGCCACAAAGTCCGCTTTCTGTAATGCATCTAATTTTGCTTGCTTTTCAGTGTGCACAAAACCATGCTTTTATCAAGGTTTCGGGTAGTCGAAATGATCAGTCGTAGGAACGCGCTTTATTCCGACTCTAACATTTTTGTAGCTGTGATGTGTGCATCAGTGTAATGGATGTACCAGGAAATCATGCATTGACAAAAGTTCCCGCTTGCTTGGAATTGAAAGTGTGATTAAATGCGCTATTTTTAACGTTATGGAGTACATGCATCGAAGCTTCTCAACTGTGCTTGTGCTAAGAAAGGGAAAATTTTAAAAATAACGTAACATGATTCTGCGTTAACCTAATATTTTTTCATACGTCCCAAACCAAGGAGATGGGAAGGTAAAATGAATCGGTAGCGCGCGTACATAGTCAGTACATCCCCTCTCGGGAATCGAACCTCGAATGTCGTTAGAGGCGAAGACTCTACAATTGCGCCACCGCTTGTCTATGCTAAAGTATATATTGTAGATCGGGCTATAGATATACATTTATATATATACCCGTGTAGCAGTGGAGAAGTAGAAGTTATGAAAAGAAAAGGGAACATTTTAAAAATAACGGAACATGATTGTCAATATACAGTAATTGTTTTGTGAGTGTTATTGAATGTTGCTGTCATCAAGGATTTGATTATCATTATTTCTTTCAATCAGGCTCGTATTTGTAGGATGTGTTCAAGTTACATTCCGTGTTTGTCAATCGTTGTAAAGATAAGAGGTTTCATTCATCGATTAGTTCCTTACTGCATCAATAAACAGCTCGTCTTCCTTTTTATCTGTGATGTGACAAACTGCATGCACGGGTTTTTTTTTTACGCTGTCTTCCTTTAGCGGACATTGACTTTTTCCACCGTGTGCTTTGTTTCCACAGTAGCTGCATTTATGAATATGCTTATCAGACGCTTCATATTTTTGCTGCCTTTTCAATTGTGTAATTCGGTTTTGTTCAGCTCTTTGGAACTGTTGCTTTTATCTGTGCACTGCATCAGTTCACGTGAGCCACTCGGTGTACTTGCATCAAAGGTTCCCAGCTGTGCTGGTGCCATCTCGTGCTATGTCCATAGCTTTATTTAATGTTACCTTAGTCCTGGCACTTAAAACTTTCTCTGGCAGTTTAAGCTGAGTTTGTGTCAAACACCACCCTGACCATCTCATCTTCCTCTCCATAAGCACAGTCCTTCACCCGTGAATATTTACCCGTGGCAGTTTGCTATTGGATTGCCGCTGACGGATGGCCTTATATGGGCAGGCACTAAATTACAAACGCCAGCGCAGCCTGTCTATGAACTTAATTTAAAGTGTAGGCTTACATCGTGCTTTGTTTCAAGTAGCAGAACTCATGAATATGGTTGTATATGTCACTCGCTCGCTTCTTATTGTTTCGCTGCCTTCTCAATTATATAATGCATGTTTTCTTCAGCGCTTTTTGAGGTCTTCCTGGTTTTCTATGTACTGCGTGATTACGGGAGGCGTGATGATGTCACACGAAACTCCCCACGGCGTTGAAGCTCATCTCCATTACAGTAAATGGAGAAAACTGCTTCCAGTTATGACCATTACGCGTAGAATTTCGATATAAAACCTGTCCAACTTTTGTAAGGAAGCTGTAAGGAATCAACCTGCCAAATTTCAGCCTTCCACCCACACGGGAAGTTGGAGAATTAGTGATGAGTGAGTGAGTGAGTGAGTGAGTGAGTGAGTCAGTGAGTGAGTGAGTGAGTGAGTGAGTGAGGGCTTTGCCTTTTATTAGTATAGATATATACATATGTGTGTATATATATGTGTGTATATATATATATATATATATATGTGTATGTGTATGTGTATGTGTATGTGTATGTGTATGTATATATATATATATATATATATATATATATATATATATATATATATATATATATATATATATGTATGGAGATGAGCTTCAACGCATGAAGGGGCGGAGTTTTGTGTGACATCATCACGCCTCCCACGTAATCACGCAGTACATAGAAAAACAGGAAGACCGCAAAAAAGCGCTCAAGAAAACATGCATAATATAATTGAGAAGGAAGCGAAACAATAAGAAGCGAAGCGAGTGACATATACAACCATATTCATGAGTTCTGCTAATTCGGAAACAACGCACGATGTAAACCTACACTTTAAATTAAATTCATAGACAGGCTACGCTGGCGTTTGTAATTTAGTGCCTGCCCATATAAGGCCGTCCGTCAGCGGCAATCCAATAGCAATCTGCCACGGGTAAATATTCACGGGTGAAGGACTGTGCTTATGGAGAGGAAGATGAGATGGTCAGGGTGGTGTTTGACACAAACTCAGCGAAACTGCGAGAGAAAGTTTTAAGTGCCAGGACTAAGGTAACATTAAATACAGCCATGGACATAGCACGAGATGGCACCAGCACAGCTGGGAACCTTCGATGCAAGTACACCGAGTGGCTCACGTGAACTGACGCAGTGCACAGATAAAAAGCAACAGTTCCAAGAGCGCTGAACAAAAAACGAATTACACAATTGAAAAGGCAGCAAAAAATATGAAGCGTCTGATACATATAAGCATATTCATAAATCCAACTACTGCGGAAACAAAGCACACGTTGGAAAAAGTCAATGTCCCGCTAAAGGAAGACAGTGTAAAAAAAACCCGTGCATGCAGTGTGTCAGGTCTCAGATAAAGAAGAAGACGAAGCTGTTTATTGATGCAGTAAGAAACGAATCGATGAATGAAACCTGTCATCTTTACAACAATTGACAAACACGGAATGTAACTTGAACACAACACATCCTACAAATACGAACCTGATTGAAAGAAATAATGATAATCAAATCCTTGATGACAGCAACACTCAGTAACACTCACAAAACAAATACTGTATATTGACAGTCATGTTACGTTATGTTTAAAATGTTCCTTTTCTTTTCTAGCTTTTTTAACACACTATCTCGCCATGTATACGCGGGTATATATATATGTAAATATACAAGACAACTGAATGATTTGATTTGTTATTGCACGTAAGAGCGGGAGTCAACCGTTTTAACAAACAGCGTATTGCACTGATACGAAATAGCTGTGTGTGTATATATGTAGATATGTATGTATATGTATATATATGTTTATACAGTATATGTGTGTGTGTATGTATGTATATGTGTGTGTATATATGTAGATATATATGTATGTATATATGTGTATATGTATAGATATGTATATATATATATGTTTATGTGTGTGTGTGTAAATATATATATATATGACAACAACACTCATCACTCACAACAGTGACAAAACAATTACATTGACAATCAGGTTACGTTATTTTCAAAATGTTTCCTTTTCTTTTCATTGCTTCTTTAACACTACTTCTCCGCTGCGAAGCGCGGGTATTTTGCTAGTATGTATATATAAACTGCTCAAAAAAATTAAAGGAACACTTTGAAAACACATCAGATCTCAATGGGGAAAAAGAAATCCTCCTGGATATCTATACTGATATAGACTGGGTAATGTGTTAGGAATGAAAGGATGCCACATCGTTTTATGGAAATGAAAATGATCAACCTACAGAGCCCTGAATTCAACGACGCCCCAAAAATCAGAGTGAAAACATTATGTTGCAGGCTAGTCCATTTTGCCAAAATTTAATTGCAGCAACTCAAAATTGTACGCAGCACTTTGTATGGCCCCTGTGTTCTTGTATACATGCCTGACAACATCGGTGCATACTTTTAAATGAGATGACAGATGGTGTTGTGGGGGATCTCCTCCCAGATCTGGACCAGGGCATCACTGATCTCCTGGACAGTCTGAGGTGCAACCTGGTGGCATTGGATGGACCAAAACATAATGTCCCAGAGGTGTTCTATTGGATTTAGGTCAGGAAAGTGTGGTGGCCAGTCAATTGTATCAATTCCTTCATCCTCCAGGAACTGCCTGCATACTCTCACCACATGAGGCCAGGAATTGTCGTGCACCAGGAGCCACTGTACCAGCATAGGTTCTGACAATGGGTCCAAGGATTTCATCCTGATACCTAATGGCAGCCAAGGTGCCTTTGTCAAGCCTGTAGCGGTCTGTGTGACCCTCCATGGATATGCCTCCCCTCAGACAATCATTAACCCACCACCAAACTGCTCATGCTGAATGATGTTACAGGCAGCATAATGTTCTCCATGGCTTCTCCAGACCCTTTCACTTCTGTCACGTGCTCAGGGTGAACCTGCTCTCATCTGTAAAAAGCACAGGGCACCAGTGGTGTATCTGCCAATTCTGGTATTCTATGGCGAATACCAATCGAGCTGCATGCTGCTGGGCAGTGAGCTCAGGGCCCATTAGAGGACATGGGGCCCTTGGGTCACCCTCATGAAGTCTTTCTGGTTGTTTGGTCAGAGACATTCACACCAGTGGCCTGCTGGAGGTCATTTTGTAGGGCTCTGACAGTGCTCATCCTGTTCCTCCTTGCCCAAAGGAGCAGATACTGGTCCTGCTGATGGGTTATGGACCTTCTATGGCCCTCTCCAGCTCTCCAAGAGTAACTGCTTGTCTCCTAGAATCTCCTCCATGCCCTTGAGACTGTGCAGGGAGACACAGCAAACCTTCTGGCAATGACACGTATTGATGTGCCATCCTGGAGAAGTTGGACTACCTGTGCAATCTCTGTAGGGTCCAGGTTTCGCCTCATGCTACCAGTAGTGGCACTGACTGAAGCCAAATGCAAAACTAGTTAAGAAACAGTCAGAAAAGATGAGGAGGGAAAAATGTCAGTGGCCTCCACCTGTTAAACCATTCCTGTTTTGGGAGTCATCTCATTGTTGCCCCTCTAGTGCATCTGTTGTTAATTTCATTAACACCACAGCAGCTGAAACTGATTAACAACCCCCTCTGGTACTTAACTGACCAGATTAATATCCCATAAGTTTCATTGACTTTATGCTATACTCTGATTAATAAGTGTTCCTTTAATTCTTTTGAGCAGTATATGTATGTGTATATATATATATATATATATATATATATATATATATATATATATATATGTGTGTATATATATGTATATATATATATATGTGTGTGTATATATGTGTGTGTATATATATGTATATATATGTGTATATATATATATATATATATATATATATATATATGTATGTGTGTGTATATATATATATATATATATATGTATGTGTGTATATATATATATATATATATATATATATATATATATATGTATCAGTGATTCCCTGGTCCAGATCTGGGAGGAGATCTCCCACAACACCATCTGTCATCTCATTAGAAGCATGCACCGATGTTGTCAGGCATGTATACAAGAACACAGGGGCCATATAAAGGCTGCGTACAATTTTGAGTTGCTGCAATTAAATTTTGGCAAAATGGACTAGCCTGCCATATAATTTTTTCACTCTGATGTTTGGGGCGTCTTTGAATTCAGGGCTCTGTAGGTTGATCATTTTCATTTCCATCATACGATGTGGCATCCTTTCGTTCCTAACACATTACCCAGTCTATATCAGTATAGATGTCCAGGAGGATTTCTTTTTCCCATTCAGATCTGATGTGTTTTCAAAGTGTTCCTTTAATTTTTTGAGCAGTTTATATATTATATATATATATATATATATATATATATATATATATATATATATATATATATATATATATATATATATATATATATATATATATGTGTGTATATATATGTATATCAGTGATTCCTGGTTCCCTGTGTATATATATATATATATATATGTATATATATATGTATGTATATATATATATGTATATATATGTATATATGTATGTATATATATGTATGTATATATATATGTATATATATATATTATGTGTGTGTATATACATTGTGAAAACGCTATATAGCGCCCGACCCGGCATAGACCACGCAGAGGCACGTGTACAAAAACACACAGGCTTTATTTTTTCTTCAGCTGTGTGACACGTCTTCCCCGTGCCACACAGCCCAAACACAGTCCCAAAGCACAAACTCACAGCAAACAGCAATTCTCCACCTCGCTCCACCACTCCTCCCAGACAAGCTTCGTCTCCTTCCTCCCAACTCTGGCTCCCCGAGTGGTGGTGGCTGGGCCCTTTTATAGCCCACCCGAAAGCGTTCCAGGTGATTAACCACCTGGTCCTAATTGCACTTCCGGGTGGGGCTGCAGGCTTGTCCAGCCAGGCTGTGGGAAGCAGGCAGCTCCCCTAGCGGCCACCGTGGGCCCCAACCAAGCTGTGGAGGACTCCATCTCCCATGGAGCCCTGCGGGTGGTTGGGAAAACACCGTCGGCCAGTGAGGCTGCCACCAAGCGTCCCAGGGGAGGTACTGGACTGTCCATGGCGGCTCCCCCGGAACATAAGCAGCAGGGGCGTCCCTGTCGGGCATAGGACCCGGCTGTCCTTCACAAAATAAATTATATATATATATATACACACAGCGGAACCTCGGTTCACGACCATAATTTGTTCCAGAACTTTGGTGGTAAACCGAGTTGGTCATGAACCGAAGCAGTTTCCCCCATAGGATTGTATGTAAATACAATTAATCCGTTCCAGACCGTACAAACTGTATGAAAATATGTAAAGATTAAGCACAAATATAGTTAATTACACCATAGAATCCACAGTGTAATAGTAAACTAATGTAAAAACATTGAATAACACTGACACAAAATACACAGGCTCCCTGATCAGCTACACGAGCAGGCTCGCTCGCGCGCTCTCTCTCTCTCTCTCTCTGTAGCACACACACCACCAAAGCCCCTCCCTCCCTATCTCCCTTACAGGAGCACGCTGGCTCACGCTCTCTCTCTCTGTGTAGCGCGAGCGCGTGCACACACACCCACACACACACACCTATCCTCCCCCCATCCCTTCCCTGTCAGCTGCCTGTGCTCTCTCTGCGCTTGCTCGCTCGCGCTCTATAATCTCTCTGTAGCACGTAATCGTGCAGCATTTTTTTTAAAATGAGTTTTAAGCACAGCAGAAAAAAAATGGAACAACAAATCCGAAGCGCTTGAAATAACCAACTCACAAGCAAACAAAAAAGTAAGACTGCAGGAGATCACGCTATTAAACCTAAAGCCCGATCACTGTAAACGAATTTTAAGCACAGCAGAAAAAAACATCGCACAAATCCGAACTGCATTTAAAAACCAACTCACAAGCAACCAAAAAAGTAACATTGCAACAAATTACACGATGAAGTCCTCCATGTAAACAATTTTTTTAATGAGTTTTAAGCACAGGGAAAAAAAGCGAACATTTGAAAAAAGAGAAATGTAACATCGCACCTAATCGCGCTATGAAAAACTCCATCTGTAAACACTTTCATGAGTTTTAAGAACAAGGAAAAAATGGAACATTTGAAAAAAGAGAAAAATAACATTGCAACAAATCGCATTATGAACTAAAAAATTAACTTTTGAAATATCCATAATACAAAAACCACCAAGAAAACTAACCTTGCATGAGTCGAGTTCTGGCATGAAGTGGTTTCCTTCAGGTGTTTTCTATCTTGTGATTTTTTTGGGTTTCTGGTGCTTTTAGCTGTTTAGCTGGTGGGAGTGAAAGCCTCATGCAGCCATTACAAAAACAAAGTTCTTGTGACCCTCCACATTACTGGCAGTCTGGCTTTGTTTACATTGTGCTGCTTGAAAGCACGAGGGTTCTCCGATTGGTAAATGAGTAAACTGGTAAACAGTTTTCCACCTCTTGTAATTTCTTTCTTTACTTCGATTTCAATTTTCTTCAAAACTTACTTCTGACCACTCTCCACTTGCTTAGAAGCCATGGATAACTGCAAAAGCACACGAAATACTGTAGAGCACAAAGAGAGTGCACATCTTATTGAAAACCATGAACAAGGAGCAGCTTTGCTTAAATGAAAAAGCATGGCAGCTCTCTTTCTCTCTCAGGCTGCCTGTGGTAGGGGGGATGGTTCACTTGCACTACAGCCTACAGATAGGCAGGCAAACACGTGCAGCAATATCCTCCTCCGTCCCCGCCCCCCGCCCCCAACAGGCACGTGCTCGCTCGCTCTTTCTCTCTCAGCTCAGCTCAGACAGGCAAGGGAAACTGGCTTGTTCGTATACCAAGTGTGTGGTTGTGAACCGAGGCAAAAGTTTGGCGAGCTTTTTGGTTATGAACCGGGACGTTCGTGAACCGAGTTTATATATATATACTAGCAAAATACCCGCGCTTCGCAGCGGAGAAGTAGTGTGTTGAAGAAGCAATGAAAAAGAAAAGGAAACATTTTGAAAATAACGTAACATGATTGTCAATGTAATTGTTTTGTCACTGTTGTGAGTGATGAGTGTTGCTGTCATATATATATATATATATATATATATATATATATATATATATATATATATATATATATATATATATATATATATATAATATATATATATATATATATATATATATATATATATATATATATATATATACATACATATACATACACACATACATACATACATATATACACACACATATATATATATATATATATATATACATATATATATACATATATATACATATACACATATATATACACACACATATATAAACATATATATACATATACATACATATCTACATATATACACACACAGCTATTTCAGTATCAGTGCAATACGCTGCTTGTTAAAACGGATAACTCCCGCTCTTACGTGCAAGTCTGCGTGGATATTATGAACTATCGATTTGTTCAAGTTCTATTTAAATTTTAAATAGAAGGAATTTTTATTTAGTCGACAGAAATATCTTTGGTAGGAATGGTAAAAACAGACAGGAATATTATTTGTGAATAAATCAACTCAAACCTTAAATAACTTAAAAGAACAAACATTCAAATTTCTTTACTCTTATGTAAATTTATATAAAAAATAAACTTAGATTTTAAATATCCCAAAAGATTTTGCTCTCCATAAAAATATATCCTTTCAAAATTATACAAATTCAAATATGAACATGCTGCATAACAAAACCTGGAAATATAAATAAAATGTGTTCCTTTCAGCAATAACAAATCAAATCATTAAGTTGTCTTTGCTCATATGTCATTTTAGAGCTGGACGCCTGGCATCTATTTTTGGCAACAGGTTCGTTTCTGTTTGGTGTGAGGTTCTGTGTTGTGGAGATTCTCAGGATGGATTGCAGGTGCTCATCAGTGAGGCGACTCCTGTGTGCTGTTTTGTTAGTCTTTATCACTGAGAAGAGCTTCTCACACAGATATGTGCTACCAAACATGCACAAGGTTCGAGCCGCATGTAGACGGACTTTTTTTGTTCTTCAAAGTCACCAAAGCGCCGTGCAAACTCAGTGCGCTTCGGTTTATCAGCAAAGTGCGATTTGGGAACACCGTAGTGACGACTTGGTTTAACATTACTTGGCAACAGGGAAAGTTGCACTGGTGCATTTGTGTCTCCCATAAAAGCAACTTCACTTGAAATCACTTTGTGATTGTGCACGGTAAAACGTCCGCTGGTGTCAGATTCTTATTTAATTCTTCTGCTTTCTGTATCTTCTGCATTGCATTCAGGTCTTTCAGCCTCACTGATGAGCACCTGCAATCCATCCTGAGAATCTCCACAACACAGAACTCCCTGATGTTTTGTCTCATAGTGCCGTCTTAGATTAAATTCTGTAATTACAGCCACATTAGCTCCACAAATGAGACACACGGGTTCAGTAAACATATACTCAGCCTCCCATCGGTTTTAAAGGCTCTATTTTCAGAATCAACTTTTCTCTTCAGCATCGTGTGAGCTAGCTTCGCAATAACTTGCAGCATCATAAGCTAGACTTGATTAACGCGTAAGTGTTCGCAAGGCAGCTGAAGCGCTGCATTATGGGATCTGTAGTTTATTGTGTTACCAGCGCTTCATATACCCGGGCCATTAATAACAATAATACAGTATATAAAATGATCTCACGGGCTGGATATAATTACACGCCGGGCCGGATGTGGCCCATGCCCTTGAGTTTGACACATATGGACTAAATAGAACTTGAAAAGATATATTTTTTCAAATGTGATCGCGCAATTCAGATAGAGTTGACGCGCACTACAGCCTGCATGCCTCAATAAGTCATCCTCCCTCGCTCTTACTTTTTTACCGTTCATCTAATGAATACACTGAGTATGGCTTTACCAAAACAATCATTGATGGCGAATAAAGTATCCATTATTCGAGTATGTAGATCGGGATATATATATAAATATATATATACCCGCGTATCACAGCGGAGAAGTAGTGTGTTAAAAAGCTAGAAAAGAAAAGGGAACATTTTAAAAATAACGTAACATGACTGTCAATATACAGTATTTGTTTTGTGAGTGTTACTGAGTGTTGCTGTCATCAATGATTTGATTATCATTATTTCTTTCAATCAGGTTTGTATTTGTAGGATGTGTTGTGTTCAAGTTACATTCCGTGTTTGTCAATCGTTGTAAAGATGACAGGTTTCATTCATCGATTCGTTTCTTACTGCATCAATAAACAGCTCGTCTTCTTCTTTATCTGAGACCTGACACACTGCATGCACGGGTTTTTTACACTGTCTTCCTTTAGCAGGACATTGACTTTTTCCACCGTGTGCTTTGTTTCCACAGTAACAGCATATTTATGAATATGCTTGTATGTATCAGGCGCTTCATATTTTTGCTGCCTTTTCAATTGTGTAATTGGTTTTGTTCAGCTCTTTGGAACTGTTGCTTTTATCTGTGCACTGCGCCAGTTCACGTGAGCCGCTTCGGTGTACATGCATCGAAGTTCCCCAGTTGTGCTGGTGCCATCTCGTGCTATGTCCATGGCTGTATTTAATGTTACCTTAGTCCTGGCACTTAAAACTTTCTCTCGCAGTTTCGCTGAGTTTGTGCCAAACACCACGCTGACCATCTCATCTTCCTCTGCATAAGCACAGTCCTTCAACCCGCGAATATTTAGTGGGAGTTTGCTATTGGATTGCCGCTGACGGACGGCCTTATATGGGCAGGCACTAAATTACAAACGCCAGCGGCAGCCTGTCTATGAACTTAATTTAAAGTGTAGGTTTACATCGTGCTTTGTTTCCGAAGTAGCAGAACTCATCAATATGGTTGTATATGTCACTCGCTCGCTTCTTATTGTTTAGCTGCCTTCTCAATTATATAATGCATGTTTTCTTCAGCGCTTTTGAGGTCTTCCTGATTTTCTATGTACTGCGTGATTACGTGAGGCGTGATGATGTCACACGAAACTCCGCCCCACGGCGTTCAAGCTCATCTCCATTACAGTAAATGGAGAAAACAGCTTCCAGTTATGACCATTACGCGTAGAATTTCGAAATGAAACCTGCCCAACTTTTGTAAGGAAGCTGTAAGGAATGAACCTGCCAAATTTCAGCCTTCCACCCACACTGGGAGTTGGAGAATTAGTGATGAGTGAGTGAGTGAGTGAGGGCTTTGCCTCTTCTTAGTATAGATAATATATATATTAGGGGTGTAACGGTTCACATGGATGTATTGAACCGTTTCGGTTTTGCATGTTCGGTTCGGTCCACTTGCGTATCGCGTTTGGTTATATTTTATGCATTTTTCTCATTAAATCTATTACTAGTGCGATCTAAACACCCCAAGCGGAACTAAAGTCTTGGGTGAGTTTCCGCACGGGACGCCTCTGAGTGTCGGACACTGGATGAGGGAGAGCGCGCCAGTAGCTCGCAGAGCGTGACAAATGGGGTTATGGCAAATGCAAGCGAAGCCTGAGCTGGAAGACCCTCCCAGCTCATTACGTTCTCCTGTCTGGGAACACTTTGGCTTCCCAGTTAAAGTTACCGATGGACAACGGCAAGTGGATAAATCCAAAGTTGTTTGTCGACATTGTTCCACCACGGAGATCGGGTACGCTGCATGAAACACGTCTAATATGTTGACACACTTTAAACGGCACCATCCATCTGTGAATGTTTCCTCAACAAGAAAGAAAACCAGCTTGGTACAAACAGTAACATCGATAACTTCAGCTTTTAAACAACATCTAGCGAGCAACTCTGACCGGGCCAAAGCAATAATACATGGTATTGGAGTCTTCATAGCTACAGGATTACGTCCATATTCAGTTGTTGAGAACGCTGGCTTTAAGTATATGATTAAAGTTCTTGAGCCTCGCTACGAAATACCATCACATCCTCACTTTAGTCAGCAGGTCCAAGAAGATGTCAGTAAGTACAGAGCTTCAGGGTGCCTTTCCCTTGAAGCTGATCCTCTTCTTTGGTGGAAAGGCAATGAGGCTACATACCCACACATAGCAAAACTCGCAAAGCGTTACCTCTGTATTCCAGCTACCTCTGTTGCTAGTGAACGGGTCTTCTCCACTGCTGGAGATATTGTCACTGCAACCAGATCTGTGCTTTCTGCAGAAAATGTGGATAAATTAATCTTTCTAGCCAAAAACTTTAAGCTTGAATAGTTTTATTTGTCATATTCAGGCTGTTGCAGCTACATGTTCAAAGTTTACATTTGTTACTTGTTTATTTAAATTGCTAAAATAGTTTTAAAAACTCAGAGTCTAATTTATTTGAAATATCACCCAAATGGGTTGCTTTAATTTATTTATACAAATTCTATTGTTTGTATTTTTTTTTTTAAATAAAAGCATTTAAAGTAATTTTTTTCCTGCCTTTTTTGTACCGAAAATGAACCGAACCGAGTACCTCAAGAAAATGAACCGAACCGAAATTACATTTTAGTGTACCGTTACACCCCTAATATAATATATATATATATATATATATATATATATATATATATATATATATATATATATATATATATATATATATATATATAATAATAAATATATATATATATATATACAGTAATCCTCGCTATATCGCTTTGACTTTCAGCGGTTTCACTCTATCGCTTGGATTTTAAATGTAAGCACATCTAAATATATATCACAGATTTTTCACTGGTTCGCCGCTTTCATGGACAATGGTCTTTTAATTTAGGTTACATGCTTCCTCAGTTTGATTGCCCAGTTGATTTTATACAAGGGACGCTATTGGTGGATGGCTTAGAAGCTACCCAATCACAGCATGTATTACATATTAACTAAAACTCCTCAATGCTATAAGATATGCTTCCCGCGCTGTGCTTGTTTGCTTCTCTCTATCTTTCTCACTCTCTCTGCCTGGACGGAGGGTGTGAGCAGAGGGCTGTTGCACAGAGGACACGGGCGCTCCTCTACAAAATGCCGCTTTATCGCGGTGCTTCTGTATACTTAAAAGCATGTATTGATTTTTTGCTTTTCTTTGCGAGCGCTATCTCTGACATTCTCTGCTCCTGACGCGCTCCTTTATGACGGCGCTCCTTTGAAGATAAGATATGTTTGCTTTCTTTTAATTGTGAGAAAGAACTGTCATCTCTGTCTTGTCATGGAGCACAGTTTAAACGTTTGACTAAAGGGTATTATTTCATGTCTAGAGGGCTCTAATAATGTTAACAGAGTGGGAGAGTTTATAAGGGCTTAAAATATATAAAAATAACCACACAAACATATGGTTTCTACTTCGCGGATTTTCACCTATCGCGGGGGGGGTCTGGAACGCAACCCCCGCGATCGAGGAGGGATTACTGTATATGTATATATATATACTAGCAAAATACCCGCGCTTCGCAGCGGTGAAATACTGTCTGAATATTTTTATTTTTTAGACTGAAGGAAAATATGTAAAAAATTAATTGTTAAGGATCTCTCTGTATACCACATTGTCAGTTCGGCCCTCTGGTTGTAATATGACTAAGCTGTGTGCTGAGCTCACTCTTGAGCATGCAACATACAGTTGGCCATGTGAAAAGCAATCCTGCCTCAAATCAATGCCAACCTTTTGTAGTGTTTGTCCCTGAGACTTATTAATTGTCATTGCGAAGCAGAGCCTTACTGGAAATTGCATTGACGGTTCTCCAAAGGTGTAAAATATCTGCCCATTTTGGTACACTTGAAAGCGACAACCAAAGAATTCAGCGGCAGCCATCAACTCACACGCAGAACCATAGGTGAAGGGCTTAAGCATTTCATTCTTATAGTGCTCCTGTGTACTATAATTATCTCCTGTACCATCATCAGTCCACACTTTGAACCTCGCCCAGTCATCTAATACATAAGACACAATGTTCTTGCGGATATCAAAAGTGAGCCTGATATGTCCGTGCAATATGTATATATGTGTGTGTGTGTATATATATGTGTGTATATTTATCTGTATGTGTGTATACTGTATTATGTGTATAAAGTAATCCCTCCTCGATCGCGGGGGTTGCGTTCCAAGGACACTGCGGCCGTAGATCTTATATTCCTTTCCTTCTTTTTAAGTAAAAAGAATCATAGCCTCATTGAAGCAGTAGCAGGAGCAGATAGTTTTGAAGCCATAATGAAGGGCTTGACTATGCACAAAAGTTAACTCTTTACACAGCGAAACACGTTGATGCTGAATTAGAGAGATGAGACTTCCTGGTTAACACTGCATTCAGCACACAGGAACTTAACTGCGTGGTCTGATTGGTTAGCTTCTCAGTCAGGAGACATTAACTGCGTGCTATGATTGGTTAGCTTCTCAGTCATCCTCCAATAGCGTCCCTTGTATGAAATCAACTGGGCAAACTAACTGAGGAAGCATGTACAGGAAGTAAAAAGACCCATTGTCCGTCGAACCCGCGAAGCAGCGAAAAATCCGCATTATATATTTAGTTATGCTTACATATAAAATCCGCGATAGAGTTTAGCCACGAAAGTCGAAGCGCGATATAGCAGGGGATTACTGTATATATGTTGATATGTGTATATATGTAGATGAGTATATGTGTGTGTATATAGATATAGATATATGTATATAAATATATATATAGATATAGATATGTGTATATATAAATATATATATATATATTTATATACATATATCTATATATATATATATATATATATATATACAGTATAGATATATATATATATATATATATATGACAGAAACACTCATAACAATGACAAAAAAATTACATTGACAAGCATGTTATGTTATTTTTAAAATGTTTCCTTTTTCATAACTTCTTTATCACACTACTTTTCCTCTGCGAAACGCGGGTATTTTGGTAGTTCAAGAATAAAACTGAATTTAAAGAAAAAATTCAAGGGACAACAAGGTACCAAGAAGATATGTTTCACCAGCGTTTTTGTGTCTGCTTTTATCCCTTCAGCGATTACAAGTAGCAAAACTATACACCAGCTACAACAGACTCAAAGCAAATGTATGTTTTTAATTATATAATTGTAAAAATAACTGAAGCTACAACTCAAAATGAAAAATACAGGGAAGACCCTGGATTGAAGCCGCAAAATCTTGTTTTAGAATCAGCTGTTCTTACCTCTATACCATCCATACAAGTGGTATTTACGCTTCGTTTTTTACATATTGGCAGCAACATGCAAATAGAATAGTTTCCTTTTCTTTGGTTATATTTTTGAATAAAGGCACACTTGTTATACCTTTAATGAAAGTGTTTATTTGATATTTGGACTTCAGTCTTCACACATTACATACTTCATGTCTGCCTTTTGACATTATATTATAAAATGAAAAAAAATTCTATGCTAGTTATGTGTTCAACATTTCTTGCCTCGCATTTCCTGTCATCCTACATTTACACAGATTGTTGTAGACATGGAACACACATGAGATGCATATATTCCAAATAAAGATTTAATATTTACCCAATACAACTCCATTCACTTCACACCCAGATAAAGCTGCGTCAGTGGGGTTATGGAATAGCAGGCTGCTTCTGCTGATTGACACATTTGCAAAACAAAGACACTGATGGAGAGGTGCAAAGGAATTTAAGGTGGCCCGGAATTATGACTTTTTTCATAGGCTTCAGGGATTCTAGTGTTAAGGAATGAATGTGGAGTGTATATTATGAGGGGGTAAAGCTTCAGTCATTGTGCTCACATGTTCTAAACTGTCTTGAAGGCACAGCCCACAGCTGCAGTGCTGCTGTACATTCCGATTTCATTCAGGATTAACAACTACAGGAACTCCTCTCTGTGAGGTGGCAAACTCCCCCCATTCCACTCTTCTATCTATCCCAAGATAAGCAGAATAAAACAACAAAGTAAATAGAGGAGCAGGTTTAGATACATTATTAAGATATTATAATATTTATCATTCTTCTCCTTAATGTGGGAAGAGACATCTTCACATCTTCTGCTGCTCTGTGATGGCTGGTGCAGTTTTCTATGCTTTGATTTGCTGGCCTGGTAACATCACTTCAAGAGTGGCCCACTGAATCAACAAGCTTATTTAAAGGACCAGCTCAGTTATGGGACGCACTCTGGACTCTCTGGAGGTAGTGGCAAAGATTGTGAACATTATCCTCTCCATAACGTATGAACAAGGACAACTTTCATCCATCAACATACTCGTATTCAGCAGAATTGTGTCAAGAAATGCTACTGGGGCTCCTTTATACCAACAGCAATACGTCTCCATAATGCCTCACTATGACTGTGTGTGCCAAGTCAGAATTTTTCTTTCTTTTTAGTCATTCTGGTGTGTGTTTAGACCATTGTGTGTGCGTGTGTGTATATATATATAGCTATACTAATAAAAGGCAAAGTCCTCACTCACTCACTCACTCATCACTAATTCTCCAACTTCCCGTGTAGGTAGAAGGCTGAAATTTGGCAGGCTTATTCCTTACAGCTTACTTACAAAAGTTGGGCAGGTTTCATTTCGAAATTCTACGCATAAGGGTCATAACTGGAAGCTATTTTTCCCCATATAATGTAATGGAGTCTTGAGTTGGAGATGGCCGTGGGGGGCGGAGTTTCATGTGACATCATCACGCCTCCTACGTAAGTACGTAGAGAACAAGGAAGAACTCCAAACAGCGATGAGCACAAAACGCCATTTCACAATTGAGAAGGCAGAAAAACATTATGAAGCAAATGATGCATACAAGCATATTCATAAGTACAGCTACTGCGGAAACAAAGCACGGCGTGAACCGTAAGTTTATATTAAATTAAGTTCATAGACAGGCTGCCACTAGCGCTTGTAATTTAGTGCCTGCCCATATAAGGCCGCCCATCAGCCCAATCCAATACAAACACTGCCGGTAAATGTTCACGGGTGAAGGACTGTGCTTATGCAGAGGAAGATGAGATGGTCAGGGTGGTGTTTGGCACAAACTCATTGAAACTGCGAGAGAAACTTTTAAGTGCCGGGTCTTAGCTGACATTATACGACATGGCACCAGTACAGCTGGGAACCTTCGATGCAAGAACACCAAGCTGCTCACGGAACTGACGCAATGCGCAGACAAAAGCAACAGTTCCAAAGAGTGCTGAACAAAACCGAATTACACAATTGAGAAGGCAGCAAAAAATATGAAGCGCCTTATACATACAATCATATTCATAAGTGCAGCTACTGAGGAAACAAAGCACACGGTGGAAAAAGTGAATGTCCTGCTAAAGGAAGACAGTGTAAAAAAAACCCGTGCATGCAGTTTGTCACATCACAGATAAAAAGGAAGACGAGCTGTTTATTGATGCAGTAAGGAACTAATCGATGAATGAAACCTCTTATCTTTACAACGATTGACAAACACGGAATGTAACTTGAACACATCCTACAAATACGAGCCTGATTGAAAGAAATAATGATAATCAAATCCTTGATGACAGCAACATTCAATAACACTCACAAAACAATTACTGTATATTGACAATCATGTTACGTTATTTTTAAAATGTTCCCTTTTCTTTTCATAACTTCTACTTCTCCACTGCGTACACGGGTATATATATAAATGTATATATATATATACCCGATCTACAATACATACTTTAGCATAGACAAGCCACACGCTGTGGCGTAGAATTGTAGAGTCTTAGAGCTTATGACTATGTAACGACGCTACCCAATTCATTTTACCTTCGATCTCCTTGGTTTGGGACGTATGAAAAATATTAGGTTAACGCAGAATCATGTTACGTTATTTTTAAAATTTTCCCTTTCTTAGCACAAGCACAGCTGAGAAGCTTCGATGCATGTACTCCATAACGCGCTAAAAAAAAACGCATTTAATCACACTTTCAATTCCAAGCAAACGGAACTTTTGTCAATGCATGATTTCCTGGTACATCCATTACACTGATGCACACATCACAGCTACAAAAATGTTAGAGTCGGAATAAAGCGCGCTCCTACGACTGATCATTTCGACTACCCGAGTAAGCCTTGATAAAAGCATGGTTTTGTGCACACTGAAAAGCAAGCAAAATTAGATGCATTACAGAAAGCGGACTTTGTGGCTCTTACTGGGGATCATTGGACTTCCGTGACCTTTAGTAATTCTAAATACATCTAATTACAAAATGTTCAATGATCACACTGTTTTAGCCTAATGTACAAAATAATTTTGGCTAATGTTACTCAGAGTTTAAAGAGTAAGCTGGTCAAATTACCTTTTATGTTTCTGACTTATTTTTTTAAGAAGAAAACTGCACTTTATGTTGAAATTTTGGTTATTATTATTTAAAGACAATACTATTCTGAAAAAAATGTACTTAAAGTACTTAAACTACCACTTTATTTTTAAGTCTGCCCAATTTTAACCAGGGATGATATTTTTGTTTCTGTTTTGAATTCAAATGCAGTTTAAAAGCTTTTTTTCAGAAATTAAAACAGCTTCAGTTTACAATATTCATGTCCATGTCTATTATTTGATTCTGTCGCCCACTAAAACCGCTTTTAAATTAAAAAAAAATTTGCGATTTGGGGCAAATTTACGTGAGCGATTACATACGATTAATTAATTCATTGGATTAATTTTTTTAATCGAGTCCCACACCTAATATATATATATATGTAGATTTGTATATATATGTGTATATACAGTATATATGTAGATATGTATATGTTGTATATACAGTATGTATATATGTGTGTGTGTATATATACAGTATGTGTATATATATGTATATGTATATATATGTATGTGTGTATATGTATATATATATATATATATGTGTATAGATGTGTATATATATATATATATTTATATATATGTATATATATGTTTATATATGTGTCTGTGTGTGTGTGTATATATATATATATATATGCCAGCAACACTCATGACAATGACAAAACAATTACATTGTCAATCATGTTACGTTATTATTAAAATGTTTCCTTTTCTTTTTACTGCTCCGCTGCCAATCGCAGGTATTTTTATATATATATATATATATAAGATATATATAAAGATATATATATATATATAAATAGATAGATATGACAACAACACTCATATCAATGACAAAACAATTACATTAACAATCATCTTACGTTATTTTTAAAATGTTTGCTTTTCTTTTTCATAACTTCTTTAACACACTACTTCTCCTAGTAAGCTGGTATTCTCTAGTATATATATATATATATATATATATGTATATGTATATGTATGTATATATGTATATGTATATGTATATGTATATATGTATATATGTGTATATATATATATATATATATATATATATATATATATATATATATATATATATATATATATATATATAGAAAACTACCAAGAAGCGGAGAAGTAGTGTTAAAGAAGCAATGAAAAGAAAAGGAAACATTTTGAAAATAACGTAACATGATTGTCAATGTAATTGTTTTGTCACTGTTGTGAGTGATGAGTGTTGCTGTCATATATATATATATATGTATATATGTATATGTGTGTATATGTGTGTATATATATATATGTATATGTGTATATGTGTGTATATATATATATATATATATATATATATATATATATTTACACACACACACAAACATATATATATATACATATCTATACATATACACATATATATACACACACACATATATACATACATATATATACATACATACATACATACACACACATATATACACACAAATACATATATATATATATATATATATACATACACACACACACACACACATATATAAACATATATACATATACATACATATCTACATATATACACACACAGCTATTTCGTATCAGTGCAATACGCTGCTTGTTAAAACGGATGACTCCCGCTCTTACGCAAGTCTGCGTGGATATTATGAACTATCAGATTTGTTCAAGTTCTATTTAAATTTTAAATAGAAGGAATTTTTATTTAGTCGACAGAAATATCTTTGGTAGGAATGGTAAAAACAGACAGGAATATCATTCGTGAATAAATCAACTTAAACCTTAAACAACTTATAATATTTTGCTCTCCATAAAAATATATCCTGTCTAAATTATACAAGTTAGAAATAAAGTAAACGTTAAAAGAACAAACATTCAAATTTCTTTACTCTTATGTAATTTTATATTTTATAAAAAATAAACTTAGATTTTAAATATCCCAAAAGATTTTGCTCTCCATAAAAATATATCCTGTCAAAATTATACAAATTCAAATATGAACATGCTGCATAACAAAACCTGGAAATATAAATAAAATGTGTTCCGTTCAGCAATAACAAATCAAATCATTCAGTTGTCTTTGCTCATATGTCATTTTAGAGCTGGACGCCTGGCATCTTTTTTTGGCCACAGGTTTGTTTCTGTTTGGTGTGAGGTTCTGTGTTGTGGAGATTCTCAGGATGGATTGCAGGTGCTCATCAGTGAGGCGACTCCTGTGTGCTGTTTTGTTAGTCTTTATCACTGAGAAGAGCTTCTCACACAGATATGTGCTACCAAACATGCACAAGGTTCGAGCCGCATGTAGACGGACTTTTTTTGTTCTTCAAAGTCACCAAAGTGCCCTGCAAACTCAGTGTGCTCAGTTTATCAGCAAAGTGCGTATTTGGGAACACCGTAGTGACGACTTGGTTTAACATTACTTGGTAACAGGGAAAGCGGGGCAAGTGGTTGTGTCTCCCATAAAAGCAGCCTCAATTGAAATCAGTTTGTGATTGTGCACGGGTAAAAACGTCCGCTGAAGTGTCAGATTCTTATTTAATTCTTCTGCTTTCTGTATCTTCTGCATTGCATTCAGGTCTTTCAGGTTACCCTGATGTTTTGTTTTATAGTGCCGTCTTAGATTAAATTCTGTAATTACAGCCACAATAGCTCCAAAAATGAGACACACGGGTTCAGTAAACATATACTCAGCCTCCCATCGGTTTTTAAAGGCTCTATTTTCAGAATCAACTTTTCTCTTCAGCATCGTGTGAGCTAGCGTTGCATTATGGGATCTGTAGTTTATTGTGTTACCAGCGCTTCATATACCCGGGCTTTAATAACAATAATACAGTATATAAAATGATCTCGGGCGGATATAATTACGCCGGGCGGATGTGGCCCGCCCTTGAGTTTGACACATATGGACTAAATAGAACTTGAAAAGATATATTTTTTCAAATGTGATCGCGCAATTCAGATAGAGTTGACTCGCTCTACAGCATGCATGCCTCAATTAGTCATCCTCCCCTCGCCCTTACTTTTTTACCGTTCATCTAATGAATACACTGAGTATGGCTTTACCAAAACAATCATTGATGGCGAATAAAGTATCCATTATTCGAGTATGTAGATCGGGTATATATATATATATATATATATACATATATATATACCCGCGTATCGCAGCGGAGAAGTAGTGTGTTAAAAAAGCTAGAAAAAGAAAAGGGAACATTTTAAAAATAACGTAACATGACTGTCAATATACAGTATTTGTTTTGTGAGTGTTACTGAGTGTTGCGGTCATCAAGGATTTGATTATCATTATTTCTTTCAATCAGGTTCGTATTTGTAGGATGTGTTGTGTTCAAGTTACATTCCGTGTTTGTGAATCGTTGTAAAGATGACAGGTTTCATTCATCGATTCGTTTCTTACTGCATCAATAAACAGCTCGTCTTCTTCTTTATCTGAGACCTAACACACCTGCATGCACGGGTTTTTTTTACACTGTCTTCCTTCAGCGGGACATTGACTTTTTCCAACGTGTGCTTTGTTTCCGCAGTAGTTGGATTTATGAATATGCTTGTATGTATGAGACGCTTCATATTTTTTGCTGCCTTTTCAATTGTGTAATTCGGTTTTTGTTCAGCGCTCTTTGGAACTGTTGCTTTTTGTCTGTGCACTGCGTCAGTTCACGTTAACCGCTCGCTGTACATGCATCGAAGTTTCCCAGCTGTGCTGGTGTCATCTCGTGCGATGTCCATGGCTGTATTTAATGTTAGCTACGACCCGGCACTTAAAAATTTCTCTCGCAGTTTCGCTCAGTTTGTGCCAAACACCACACTGACCATCTCATCTTCCTCTGCCTAAGCACAGTCCTTCACCCGTGAATATTTAGTGGCAGTGTTTCGATTGGATTGCCGCAGATGGACGGCCTTATATGGGCAGGCACTATATTACGTGGGAGGCGTAACTCCGCCTCCCACGGGCTTCGAGCAGAAGTCTATTATAGTATATGGATGAAAAAATAGGTTCCAGTTATGACCATTACGCGTAGAATTTCGAAATGAAACCTGTTTAACTTTTGTAAGTAAGCTGTAAGGAATGAGCCTGCCAAATTTCAGCGTTCTACCTACACAGGAAGTTGGAGAATTAGTGATGAGTCAGTCAGTCAGTCAGTGAGGGCTTTGCATTTTATTAGTATAGATAATATGAACCCATAGGTGACCTTTCAATTAATATCCCAGACAGGGAATTTTATCCAGTTATTTACAACATGCACATTTCTTTAGTCTGTGCAAAGCATGGTGCGTATCACCCTGAAAGATTTGTATGGTGAAAAATTTTAAGATTGAAGTGATCTGACATCTGTTAGACACAATAACACTTGCAGATGGTGTCTTAACATACTGGACGTATTAGGTTGTATGTTTTGGGAATTTTTCACCCAGGACCATTTTGCAGGAAAATAATTTGCTTATTTCTCATATAGTGTTGGACTCAATAGGAACATAAAGTAATGTCTTGTATCATTTAAAACTAGAAAACAAATCCTATTTTCCTCATGAGAAATGGAGCAAAGCTTCTTTAAAATTTGGCTAGAATTCATTAATGCTCTTCTAAAATTGCTCGTTGGGCCACTGCCTGCATTTTGTTTTCTTTTGAAGTGTTAATATATATCTCATAGTAGGTTTTTGGTTTATATGGCACTCTGAACATGTGCCAGTGTTCTTGCTGCCCTACTTACCCATCCTGCATGCGTGTACCAGCTGTTTGATGAATGGTAGACTGTGTAAGGGAAAGCTTCAATAAAGCTTGAACACGCTGAAGACTTCACAGGGGAACAATGTGTTTCTGCACAATGTAGATTCCATGGTATCCGAATTGAAATCAATATATTAGTACTGATCGAATTCGACTGGGAGCAATAAAGTCCTATTGCAGTTCTGAAAGTAATATATCCAATTACACTGAAGTGATGAGTGACATCATTTTTGAAAACCTCTTTGGCTTTCTCACTTCCCTTTAAATTAACACTAGGGGCCCAGGAATGCTGCAAAATCGAGGGCCATGAAAAGTTTTCAAAAGAATACTGTCAAAGTAAAGTGAGAGTGGTTATACTGAGTTTAAAATTGTACTTTGAGCTACATCCTTTGTATGAAAATGTGCTTTAGAAATAAATGTTGTTGTTAAAACAGGACAAAAGCAAGAAATATTGTGACCTCTTGACACTGTTATTTTTCAGTTGGGCCAGTAGCGAGGGATGCCTGGGAAAACCATGGACCAACCCAATGTGACAGTTTTTATGGTGTTTATAAACATTTATTTAATGTTCAAAATAAACATCCATTTATTTTGTTCAGCTTCTGTGTCTTTGTGTAACATTTTAAATATTAATAGATGCAGAGGAAGCTGGTGATTTGCACTTGATCCCTTACTATTGTAGTTACAGTTTTGATTCTCAAGCCTGCACTGTCTTCCTGTCTTGTAAACCTATGAAACGTTCTTAATGGTATATGAACAAAGTGAATCTGTTTACCGAGTTTTTGACAAGTTCCTGTTACTACTGTTTATCAGGTATTTGCATGAATTCTATACTGCGCCACCATGGCAGAGTGGGAGAGGCTTTTCAAGCAAAGTTTGGTGATCCGACTTCATCCTCAAAGAAACAGGCTGCAGCAAGAGGAATCGGAAGGTTTTCTTCTTATGCTAAAGCAAATGGAAGGGGCTGTATTTCATCAGGTAAGAGTCAGGACTATTTTAACAAAATAAGTAAAGGATATATATATGTTAGTAGGTATGGTGTACAGGCCTGTTTGCCAGATTATGCCACACTGTTTAGCAGTTATTTAATGTTTGTAAATGCATCACTCAATAGGTTTTGGCATATGTAATGACCTTTGTCTGTGTATAGTTTGCTTCCAAGTGTTTAACAAGGTTTATAAGTATATGTGGTCATTTAAGGTGGGGCATAGGTAACATTTCCAAACAGTAGGAAAATACATCCATTATTCACCAACTGTGAGTTGACACTGCACTGTTTGATTCTTATTTAATGTAAGTGTTGCTGTCATGGCCATAGCAACAGCAACAATAATAAAAGGAAACACTTTGAGACCAGAATCATTAACTAGATGTTTCTCCAGGAATCACATCAGTGGACACTGGATCAGGTCTTTTAGCTGTAGTTTTAAAGCTCTTTCATAATCACATTTTTTTTTTATTATTTTTTTATATTATGTCAGAATACCAACATTGGCTTTGATCTAACTGGAAATCCACACTTTTTGTTGAAGTTTGTAGTTGGACTAAATTTATGCTTTTCACTCCAAAGGACTACCTGTTAATCAATCTTAAGGGGCATAGGAAGTATGGACTTCTGAAAAGAAGTTTATCTTTTACTTCTAGAGTTGTTTTTTGCTTTTTATTTTTGGCTGCATTTTTTCACATTTTTAATTAAGCTTTAGTTCAAAGTAAACTGTAATTTTTGAATGTTACGCAGGTCAGCAGAAAAATACAAACCTTTATTTTTTTGTTGTATGCAGGTAAACTGCAGTATTTACTTGTGTGACTGATATTGTATTTCATTTTTATGTTGCATACTGGTGCTGCAATAACTGTGGTGGGAGATGTATTTGCATAACTTAGCTGAATAATGAAATTTCAAACATTGACACAAGAGGGCCTTCTTGGTTTATAACAGAGATCTTCCTTGATTCACACTTTTACAGAATGGTGTCTAGATGCTAGCAGAAGGCTACCTTGAATTAAATTTTGATAAGGTCTTTACTTTAAATGCATTCTTTTCTAATATTGAACTTTCAGATGTTGCTTAGAATACTTAAGTTAATGTAAATTTTATTTAAATATTTTAATAAATTAACATTTTTTAAAATTCATGATATTTTATATTTAACGTGTTGAATGTTTTTTCTTTTAGCCAATGTTCATTTAAGTTATTGATGATTTGGTCATTTTTAATCAACGTTATATAAAAAGTTTCAATAGTACTTCAGTCAAGCAATTTTGCTGAGCTCTCTAATTTAATCCCATGACAGGGAAATTTCTTCATAATTCGTTTGCATCTGTAATTTAGTTTAATGGATGTTGCTATTTTGGCTGCCCTATCCCTGACAGCCAAGAGTCAGATTATACCCCAATTTAATTTATATAAATGTTCATCAGTGGAACCATGTCATTGTTGGTTGAACCTCAGTGTGAATCCAAGAAGTGAAGCTTGCTTTAATCACTTTTTATGGGTCCTCAAAAAAAAGAGAATTATTCAACCAAATCCCAGATGGCAACTACCATGTCAAGTTCAACAGTCTTTGCCTTACTCTTTGATTCTTGGGCCTCTTCATGGGATTTTGGATAACAGTCGGGTGCAGGTGAGTACATTATGTTGGTTGCAGAACATCAGCTTTATTTTCTGCATTTTCTGTAATTGCTTCTGGAATGGGATGCATTAATCATTTAATTGTTTATAAATGTATTTTTTGGGTTCATAGGAACTGATTTTTTTGTGTTTCTTTTGCTTTTATTGTTTAGAATCTCCTGAGTGGGCTTCAGGGAGTTCAATTACAAGTTCGTGTTACTCTCTTTGACATCAGTTACCGACACTTCTTTGGTCAAACATGGAAAAGTCCGACAAAAGCAGTGAAAAATGTATCTGGACAAATGCCCAAAGTGCCTTTTAATGAGGTAGGATGTAAATAGCTTTTCTTTTTCATTTGCTGGCTTTTAAGACTATAGTTTGAATATTAGCATTGATGTAATGAGGCTGTTATAAACTGTGGAAACCCTTACGTTACTTTCTGTGTTTATAACTTATCAACAACTTAATCACTTATTTATCTAAAGATGGTATTGTTACTTTTCACAGAATATTGTCATACACTTGACATTACAAAATTGCATGGCTCCCCACACTGACACTGAACCACACACAAACTGGGCCAACCCTCTTAATCTAGGCCACACTCTAATCTTTTATTATCAAATGATGAATGTGAGCTAACAAATATATTATAAATGTATCGTGCTTCTCTTGTTCTATGCTACAGTATTTCAACAAATATGTTAAAATAGGTTAATTAGCTTAAATTAATGTCTTGTATTCATAAAAAGGGAGATGTTAACCTTTTGTAAATATTGTACAGTATATTTGTATATATACGTTATACTGTTTAACGTTGGCACCTTAATCCCCTCTTATTGATATTATTCTTTCTTTATCATTTTTTTTTTTATTTTAAAGGTGATTTACAAAATAAATAAATTTGCCTAAAAGTTACAAACTACAAATGAATAAAACTCTGCCCCTCTTGAAATTGGACAAAAGAAGCATATTTATTTTTCCCACATTTCCTCTTAAATGTTTCTGTTTGTGTTGCAGCCACAACATGTTAACTGAATGCATCCTATATAGTACTTCTGTGCATCATTGTTTTTTCCTGACACTCCTCGGTTAATAAACATAGTCAATGTTTTCCTCTTTCTGTGGATAAATAAAAAAAGTCTGACTTAATATTTAATGCCTTGAGGCAGTCATTCGTTCATTTCATGTATTATACTTTGTTGAGATATATATTTGTTGGAACAGGAGATGGCACCCTTGTGGCATGTCTCCTCACCAAAATAAAGCCAATGAGCCCCAACTGAAAGAATAACAGTTTGTTTATTATTGAGAGAATGCATGCGAGGCCAACAATAGTGAGGGCACTCTACAAATGGAATTGATAAAATTAAATCCAGCTGCTTTTCTGGTTCTTCCTAATACAGGTAGTTGTTCTCTTCTATCAGCTGGGTTGGCTGACTTCCAGTATCAACTTTCCAAGTTTCCCTCAAAAGGACTTTTTCCTGTATTGCCCTCTCTCTGTGTTTCTTACTCTTAGTGTCTCAGGCCTGTTTCTTTTGCCAGTTAGCCTTTAATTCCAACTCTCCTCCTGACCGTATACTGAATTGGACCCTTGATTAGAGGGCACTGTCTCTTTCTCATTGTTTGTCTCTCTCTCTGTCCCTGTGTATAGCGGAGGTTCCTTAAGATACTTTATTTGCCCTATGTAATTTTTGTATCACCCTTGCTTCTGGCAACCTTGTGCCACTTTGGCACCCCATCACTTGAATGTACAGTATATGTAACATAACATTCTCAGATGGCCCTGAACTGGATGATATTATTTTTAAGTTGCCCTAACACAGTTTAAATTGTCCATTGAACATAAGTTCTGTTATATTTTCTGGTATCTATGTTGATTCCGTGATTTGTAGAATGTGATTGTAATATAGAACAATAAAGAGCCTTGTGAAAGATAATGGAGGCACATGCTTCACTAGCATGGAGCAAAGAAACTTGTAATGATGAGTCAAAGACTGCAATAGCAAACAATTTTTGTAATAACATTTGATTTACTTAATGTATGATTTGGTTTATGGATACATGTTAGGTATTGTATATCTGCAGATTATCCAATTATGCAGTTTTTTACGATGCTTTACTGAGGAATACAGTATTTCTGAAACAGTATTATGAACTTACAGATGCTCTACAATTGGGCCAATATCTTAGAATCTCATTATGAAAGCACAGAGGATTCTAGCCAGAAGGGAACTGTTACAAGTGGTTTTATTTAGTGTATAGGCAGCCGTACATTTTCTGGACAGCTGAGTAGTTTCTGAAGTGAAAGAAATGTATCTGATGCAAATTTGAAATGCACTTTATCAAAATTTCTATTTGCACTAGATAAATGACCACAGAGAAATAACTAGCATTTTGACTTTTAAAATTTGTGTTAAATTTTATTTTTAAGCATCGCTGTCAGTTTGACTGTAAGCTTGGTCTTTATACACCTATATTATTTTATCTTTGTTATTGTTTCATAAAGTTAACAAAGTAGGTCATGCTTAAAGACTTAATATATTGTAGTATTTTAATTTGGTAAACAGAAATCATAAGTAACGTTTTCATCATGATAGAATAATTGGCAAAGTACCATCATTGAGTGCTGTATGTGCACCAGCATGGTTGATTCTTCAATTAAGATCTACAGATAAGTTACTATTTAGACTTTTTTGAATTCATCCCTATATAAAGGACCAAAATCCAGGCTTCACAAAGGAAATAGAAAGACATGCGAATGACTAATTTAAATGTATAGAAAGATTAGATTGACATCCTTGAGAAGAATTTATACACTGTACTGGTGTCATGGCAATAGTTAGTCATCCATCTATCCATCTGTTGAGCTGTATTTAATACAAAACCGAGACATAGTGAGGTTTAGATTGTCCTTGCAGTAATAATAAATGCAAAATGAATATCAGTGGAATGTGGTAGGAAAAGTAGAGTCCTGAGAGAAAAACCTTCACGGAGAATGTGCTAACTCCACAGAGACTTTTCCTGAGACATAATTCAAGCCATCTTCTACAGGTGGCAGGGAGCAGTGCCACCATAAAAATATGAAAAGTATTAGTGACATATAGATCTGTGCAAATAGATCTGTGGATGATGCCATCTACATGGGCCTTCATTTTGTGTTAGAGCATCTGGACTGTAAAAGAACTTATGCCAGAATACTGTTTGTTGACTTCAGTTCAGCTTTTAACAGCATTGTCCCTTAACCATTGGTAACTAAACTTCTATAGACTGAACTGAATCCTTCCATCTGTAAATGGATTTATATTTTTCTGATAAACCAGAAACATGTTTGTGTGGGCTCCCACCTCTCCGGATGTCTCCATATTAGCACAATTGCCTCTCAAGGCTGTGTACTTTTACCCCTACTTTATTCCTTGTACACCAGTGACTGCTAGTCTACTCATCCTTTAGTTAAAATCATTACGTTTGCTGATGACACCACCATTATTGGTCTAATGGCAACGAAACACATTATAGAAATTGAGTTGTATTGTCTTGTGTCTTGGTGTACTTCCAAAAACCTAGTGGAAATAGTCATTGACTTTCGCAAACAGCAGTTACACCCTCTCCCACTAGAAATAAATGATTCTGTCATCAATATGACGGAATCCTTCAAATTTTTGGGCAATCACTCTCACCTGGTACCTTAACATGAACTACATCACTAAAAAGGAACAGCAGTGATTGTACTTCTTATAACTAAATAAATTAAATATTTTCCAGCTAATCCTATTTCAGTTTTACAAAGCCATAATTAAAAGTTTAATTACATTCTCAATTGTTGTCTGGATTGGTTCAGCAATGGCACACTCCAATAATTACAGCATGTTGTGAGGTCTGGTGAGAAAATAATTGCCTGTCCCCTTCCATCTTCTACAGACCTGTATACATCTTGTGTCACTAACCATGTCAAAAGGATTACCACAGACTCGTCTCACCCTGCGCATCACTTATTCCATAAACTCCCTTCTGGTAAATGCTTCAGGTCAGTTAAAACTAAAAATAACAGACACATCAATGGTTTGTTTCCTTGAGGCATGGCTCTCTCAAACTAGTAAGCTAGTCTAACTTCTTTGTGCATGCATTTTGTCAGACAACATACGAATGTGTGTGTACAATATATGTGCATGTATAATGTGTGTATGTGCATACACATTACACACTTGCACTCACAAGCACTGTGAAAGAAGCTGTCTGTTGCTACCGTCCTGCCTTTGTCCAATCTGATAGCGGTCATGGGACATCGTGTTTTTGATTGCAGGTATACAAATAGTTATGAGCAGGCATCAGCCACAGCGCTACTTTTCTGAAAAGAATGGAGATAAATGCCATCAACTCAGAGAGGGAGAAACCGGTTCGTTATACCACGTGAATGTCACTGAGAGAATAAAACTAAATGATAAAAAAACAAGCACTAACTTATACTAGTAGCCAAAATTTACACTATGTGTTACAGACTCAAATCAAATGTATGTTTTTACAAACCGGATTCCAAAAAATTTGGGACACTATTCAAATCGTAAATAAAAACTGAATGCAATGATGTCGAGGTGCCAACTTCTAATATTTTATTCAGAATAGAACATAAATCACGGAACAAAAGTTTAAACTGAGAAAATGTATCATTTTAAGGGAAAAATATGTTGATTCAGAATTTCATGGTGTCAACAAATCCCAAAAAACAAGGCCATTTTCACCACTGTGTGGCATCTCCCCTTCTTCTTACAACACTCAACAGACGTCTGGGGACCGAGGAGACCAGTTTCTCAAGTTTAGAAATAGGAATGCTCTCCCATTCTTGTCTAATACAGGCCTCTAACTGTTCAATCGTCTTGGGCCTTCTTTGTCGCACCTTCCTCTTTGCAGGCTTCTGAACTGAGCGTTGATAACAACTTGGGTTGTCCTTGTCCTCTTTGGTCCGGATGACATGGCGTCCCAGATTTCCAAAAAGAACTTCGAATTGTGACTCGTCTGACCACAGAACAGTCTTCCATTTTGCCACACTCCATTTTAAATGATCCCTGGCCCAGTGACAACACCTGAGCTTGTGGATCTTGCTTAGAAATGGCTTCTTCTTTGCACTGTAGAGTTTCAGCTGGCAACGGCGGATGGCACGGTGGATTGTGTTCACTGACAATGGTTTCTGGAAGTATTCCTGAGCCCATTCTGTGATTTCCTTTACAGTAGCATTCCTGTTTGTGGTGCAGTGTCGTTTAAGGGCCCGGAGATCACGGGCATCCAGTATGGTTTTACGGCCTTGACCCTTACGCACAGAGATTGTTTCAGATTCTCTGAATCTTCGGATGATGTTATGCACAGTTGATGATGATAGATGCAAAGTCTTTGCAATTTTTCGCTGGGTAACACCTTTCTGATATTGCTCCACTATCTTTCTGTGCAACATTGTGGGAATTGGTGATCCTCTACCCATCTTGGCGTCTGAGAGACACTGCCACTCTGAGAAGCTCTTTTTATACCCAATCATGTTGCCAATTGACCTAATTAGTGTTTATTGGTCTTCCAGCTCTTTGTTATGCTCAAATTTACTTTTTCCAGCCTCTTATTGCTACTTGTCCCAACTTTTTTTAGGATTTGTTGACACCGTGAAATTTTGAATCAACATATTTTTCCTTTAAAATGATACATTTACTCGGATTAAACGTTTGATCTGTCATCTACGTTCTATTACAAATAAAATATTGACATTTGCCATCTCCACATCATTGCATTCAGTTTTTATTCACAATTTGTTTAGTGTCCCCACTTTTTTGGAATCCGGTTTGTATTATATTGTAGAAATAATAATAATGATAATAATAGCTGCTCACTACTCTAAATGCTGAGCACTTGGTCTTGAACCTGGGACTTTCAGGTTATAAGGCAGCCATTCTTATCTCTGCACCATTCACGAATACATGTAAATTCCCTGTCGATTGACATTTGAGCTTGCATTTTTAACTCATTGACAGCCACATGTAAATTTTTTCCTTTGGTTATATTCTTGAATAAAAGCTCACGTGTTTATTTGATATTTGAACTAAGGTCTTCACACATTATACAGTTCATAACATTATTAGTAAAACATGGAAAATGTTTCTGCTTTAGGTATGTGTTCAGCATTTCTTGCATTTCCTTTCATCCTACACTTGCCCAGATCTTTGTAGACATGGAACACACATGAAACGCATGTATTCCAAATAATGATATACTGTATTATTTACCCTATACAACTCTGGATCTCACACGCGGTTAAGGAACCTTGGCTTGAGCTGGGAGAAGTTTTTGCCCGAGCTGAGCTCCGTCAAGGCAGGGGATGGGACAGCAGGCTGCTTGCTGCTTGTACTGATCAACACATTTACAAAACAAAAGACGCTGATGGAGAGGTGCGAAGGTATGTAAGGTGGGCTGGGATTATGAGTTTTTTCGTAGGCTTCAGGAATTCTAGTGTTAACTACATGTGCTCTTCAGGTGGACAGAGAACCATATCTTAGTGATTGTGCTTGGATTTGACAGGAAAGCATTTAGGAAAGAGGCCTTATTTTAGGATTGTGGTATGGACTCCCCAATGCAGACAATAATTTCAATGCACATATTTGTAATAATAAAAAGATATTATAGACAATGGGGCATTTAAACTAACAGAATATTAACTGGATTGACCTTCCAAATACTGAAGTACAGGAGGCAGGAGTCTTTAGATGTAATCAGTAGCTGTTTTTTAACACAGTACATTAAAGCACCAACATGAGATGTCTGTCTAGAGTTAATATATTGTAATAACCAGGATAGATTTTAGGATGTAGAGATGATTTAACCCTATGGTGAAGCAATCATAATATAATACAATTATCTGTGTTTTGGCAGAGTGCTGATACAAAGACTAAAACTGTTTAATTTAGTTCGGAAAATTTTTGAACAGATGTGTCAGCATCTAAAAAGTATAAACTGGGATAAGCTTTTAAGTGTGCTGACAGTTCAGCAGCAGTGGAACAGGTTTAAAAACATTTAAAAAATCTGCAAAGGGTAAGGAAAGAGATACAAAAGGGAAGCTGCAAAGGAAAGAAAAACAGCTCTATAAGGCGTAGCTAAAGAACAGTTGAGAAGGAGAAAAGTATCAGGAATAGTAAAGGGGAATGAAAATACACAGACAGTGAAACAGCAAGTGCTGTAAACTTGCATTTTTCTGAAGTCTTCACATGTGAGGAAATGAATATTCTCCCAATGAGGTAATGATTTGGAAATTGTAAAGGGAGAAGTACTGCTCAGATTAAATAAGATGAAATCAAACAACCAGGATTAGATAATATCCATCCTGAAGTGCTTCAGGAAATCGGTGAGTACATATAGAAAATCTTGTCACATAATTTTAGGAAGTCATTGTGAATTGGGGATATTCCAAAGGACTGGAAAATAGCAAATATTCTCCCGTTATATAAAAAGTGTGATTGGGCAGATCCAAGTAAGTATAGGCCAGTAAACTTAACATGCATCACAGGTAAATTAATGGAAGGATTTATTAAGGAAATGACTGAGCAACACATGGTAAGAACAGGAGTTTTACTGAACAGTCAGCATGGATTCAGACAAGGGAGGTTATGTTTTACTAATCTATATATATAATTCACTAAGGCAAGACGACCATGGAAAGCACGGCGAAAGAGACGTGGATTCACTATGCTGCCGACAAGTGAGACACCTATGGCACACGCAGGAAAGAGCCACGCCCACCAACTCCAAGACCATTGGATACGACGACAACTCGCATGGCCACGCCCACTAACTCGGACGCGACGACACAGAAAAAATGGCGTCATTTATATTTGTCTGTCGCAGAGGCCACATGCAGTGCAGGTCAGGTTAATGTCATGCACCTCCGAGCTATGTTGACTATTCATAGAGGCATGTTTCTAGCGGAGGTGAATCGCCATATGCAGCGTGTGAAACGGTTTGCGAGGGGTTTCCCATGGGATCCTTAAAACAATCCTTTACAACTGAGGTTGAAGCACAATGAAGTAAGCAGTCTTTAAAAAAATAACTTTTCAGTTACGACTCACGACCGCGTGCAGCATAGCAAACTGTTTTACACGATACATACAGCTATTCGCTTCCGCGACAAACATGTCTTCTTAGATGCTCCTACAGGAACACGTAAGACGTTTTCCTGCCCACCAACGCTCCTTTTTCACCAGACGGCGTATACCCTCGCTCTCTAGGCATTCACACTGCCTGCCCATTTGCCCGGACGCAAAAACTCACCGACCACCCAGTTAGTCTCTTTCGTCTGTGGTAAGAGTCCGCATGCACGTCTCAGCCACGCCGCTTGTTTTGCCGCGGGTACACTATTGTGTTGTATTTTGCTCTCTCCAGAGTTCCATCTTTTCATTCACTTACTGTTGTATTCTCACACCAACCCGTTTTAGACATACGTGTCTTTCCAGAAGTGTTTAGCATTCAATAAATAATTATGCATGACATTAACTGTGTGTCTATCCAGCGCAGAGAGGTGTGGGTAAGCCGTTGAACCCCATTCAGGCTGCAAGCTGTGGAATTCCCACTAAATGTGACTCAAACGTTCCCACTCATTACGTCCCTACACTTTGTGCACACCCCACTCCTACCGTGGTCGGATATCTAGGTGGATTATATATAGAAAAGCAGCCAAAACCGAGTGGTATCCCATTTGGTCCTTAAACCATTCCTTTACAACTGAGGTTGATGACACACAATGAAGTAGGCAGTCTTTAAAAAAAAGTTTTCGGTTACCATAGGAAACTGTTTTACATACAGCAATTCGCTTCAGCGACAAACATGCGTCTGTAATTATATCCGGCCCGCGAGATCATTTTATATATTATTGTTATTAATGGCGCATCAGATGCTTTTTTGAACACTTACCGTTTTATTAGGGTTGCTACCCGTCCTTTAAAATACGGAATCGTCCCGTATTTGAGAATGAAATTGCGCGTCCCGCTTTGAATCAATACGGGATGGGTTTTGTCCCGTATTTTTTTTAATAATTTTTTTTAAAGCAGCGTCTCATGAAAATCATCCCACACGCATTTTATGAAGATGCCTCCTTTCCTACTTTTGATTGGGTAATGCTTGATGTCATCGTTAGTTTGATTGGTCTTTTTAACTGTCCACTGAGGAGGGCGGGTCTTAAGTAGAGTCTGCAAAGTGTACATCCCTTATTTTTTTGTATTAAAAGTGGTAACCCTACGTTTTAATCAAGTCTAGCTTATGATGCTGCAAGTTATTGCGAAGCTAGCCCTCACGATGCCGAAGAGAAAAGTTGATTCTGAAAATAGAGCCTTTAAAAACTGATGGGAGGCTGAGTACTGTATATGTTTACTGACATTGCCGGTAAACCCGTGTGTCTCATTTGTGGAGCTAATATGGCTGTAATTACAGAATTTAATCTATGAGACAAATCAGGATAACCTGAAAGACCTGAATGCAAAACAGAAGAGTTAAAGAAGAATCTGACACTTCATCAGACGTTTTTTACCCGTGCAAAATCACAAAGTGACTTTAAGTGAAGCTACTTTTATGGGAGACACAAATACACCAGTGCAACTTGCCCCACTTTCCCTGTTGCCAAGTAATGTTGAACCAAGTCGGCACAACGGTGTTCCCAAATACGCACTTTGCTGATAAACAGAGTGCACTACGCACGGCGCTTTGGTGACTTTGAAGAACAAAAAAAGAATTTTGAGTTGTTTCGCAACCGATTTGCCGTCGATGTGGAAACTGCACCTGTGCAGATTCAGATGGAGGTGATTGAGCTGCAGTGTAATAGCACACTGAAGGCAAAGTACGATACTGCAGGGCCCGTACAGTTTATTCACTCCATTCCCGCAGAAATGCTCCAGCTCCGTCTACATGCGGCTCGAACCTTGTGCATGGGTAGACTGTGTGTCTACCCGGCGTGGGTAAGCCGATGAACCCCATTCGGGCTGCAAACTAAGTCCCACTAAGTGCGACTCATACGCTCCCACTGTTGCGTCTTAACCATTTGTACACACCCCCCTCCCACCTCGCTACTACCATGGTCGGGTGTCTTAGTGGAATATATATAGAATAGCAGCCAAAACCGCACAGAGCAATGAAAACTCTACGTCAGTCACAGGTACATCTGTACTGTGTAAAGACGGCGACTGAAGTGATGAGTTGGAGATGGACACATGAGCAGGCAATGCATACTGAACGAGAAATCAGCAGACTAGCATGACGGACGGAGCTGAATCGACGTCATTCTCCTTTCCTCCCGTTCCACACTCCGCGCCGGGCACCCCCATCCCTCCGTCTGGCAGGAGAAGACGCGAGGACAGTGCGCCAGTTTTCAGTCACTTCAGACGATTGTGTGTTGGATCATTCCGCGCATTGTTACAATGTTGCTTTTCTTGCTGATTTATTACATTACCGATTTTTCAAATGTTACTTTTCTCCCTCTGCTTAAAAATCATTAAAAAACCGGCGGGTTGGCTAGTATGCTAGAATTTTTAAGAGGAAGCGTCAAAAAGATATGAACAAAGTGGTGCATATGATATTATTTGTCTTGACTTTCAGAAAGCATTTGATAAGGTCCCACATGGGAGGTTTGGCATCAGAGTAAAACAAGAGGGAATTCAGGGTATTGTGTGTGGTTGGTTGCAAAATTGGCTCAGGGACTGTAAGCAGAGGGTTATGGTACAAGGGACCCTTTCAGAATTGGGTGAAGTTAATTGTGGTGTTTCTTAGGGGTCAGTGCTAGGGTAGCTATTATTTTTCATATATATACAGTAAGTGATTTGAATATTATTATACAGGGTGAGCCAAAATGAAGTACCACATTTCTCAAGGTCATTGCGTGAGTTAGAGGCAGCCGAGTGGTTTGGAATGGGGATGCTTTGGTAGGCGATCCCTTATAGTTTTCAGTTGGCAACATGCCTTGGTCCAGTGCGCACTGTGCTTTTCCTGTCTAAGTGTTCTTCAAAAACAACAAATCCATCATCACTATGCAACGCGCCATAGATAGATAGATAGATAGACTGAACGCACTTCAGCGTTCCTCCTAACGGTATCTTCCCATATTGGAAAAGAATTCTTCAGTAGGTGGCTGGGGGCATGTAGCAAACCTCCTTGTGGTGCCCCTGTTAATCTGCCCTACCAGACAGAGACCAATTGCTACACTACACAGTTCACTGCGCTCATCCAGGGGTGGTAAAAGGATAAACCCTCTGCCCTGAAGATGTCCAAGTTTACAGTTGTTACCTTCAATGCTGAAGGCATGTCTGCTAACAAAGTTCAAAACCTTAAATCACTTAATGCTGACATTATATGCCTACAGGAGACCCATAAGACCTCTGCACCTCCCATAATACCAGAAATGGACCTTGTCATCTTTCATCCTAGCTCGATTCACTGAAGTGTGATATATGTTTGGGACAAATCCACCATCCTGGCAAGCAGAGATTTTACAAACAAGGGGATTGAGATCCTGGCTGTGGAAATTGGAACACCTGAACATCATCTCTATGTACAAGCAACCTCCAACTCCATTTAATAGGCCCCAGGCAGTCCAGCTTGAACCAAAAGGTCACCTCATAGTAGGTGACTTTAATAGTCACAATACCACTTGGGAATACAGTCAGACTAATTAAGATGGTTAAGCTGTGGAAGAATGGGCACTAACTAATAACCTCACAATTCTTTACAATGCTAAAAACAAGCCATCCTTCCAAAGTACTCGCTGGAAACGAGGGTACACTCCAGACATGGTTTTTACCTCATCAAGACACTACCCAAACTTCGAAAAGTCCACCACAAATCCCATACATAAATCTTAACACCGCCTAATCCTAACTGACATCAAGCCCATAGTAAGACCTAGAGAGAAACGATCAAAACCAAGGTTTAACTTTCGAAAAGCCAACTGGAAGAAATTTACAGCAGACCTGGAAGCTAACATCCTAAATATCAGACCTGTCCCACAGTGCTATGCAGAGTTCCAGCATACTGTATGGGAGTGCTCTAAAAGTAACATCCTAAGGGGCTGTAGGAAAGAGTATATCCTAGGCCTTAGTGAAGAAAGCAAGGCTCTTTACAGAGATTACATCCAAGCATATAATGAGGACCACTTTTCTGAGAATAAGATATGATGATGATCAATTTTGCTGTCTCCTAGATGTTCAGCTTGCAAACATGCTTCTGCATTAGGCATTTCCAACACGTCTTTGAGGAGGATTTTTCATGAGGACCTTAATTTCCATTCATACAAAATGATGGTAGTGCAGGATCTCATTGAGAGAGACTGGTAGAGCCGTAGAGAGTTAGGCATGAACATTATGCAAACCGTTCATTGAGATGTCAGTGTCATGTGCAGCGACGAGGCACATTTGCATTTGAATGGTTGCGTAAATAAGCAAAAATTTCGCTATTTGCCAGAAACCAACCCTCGTGAACTTCATCTGAGACCCCTGCACAGTGAACGTGTTACAGTTTGGTGAGGCGTTGCAGAATTTGGTATGTAGACCCTTACTTTTTTGAGGAGGGGGGGAGCAACAGTCACCATCACTTCAGAATGTTACATTGAAATGCTAGAGAACTTTTTGCGACCCCAGCTTGAGGAATTGGATGTGGTAGATGCCAGGTTTCAACAGGATGGGGTAACAGCTCATACGGTGCAGAGATCCATGCAAGTTTTGTGGGAGATGTTTTGGGGAAGATGATTTACCTGCGTGGCGATGTTGGGTGGCCTTCATGTTCGCCTGATCTCACTCCGTACTATTTCTTTTTGTGGGAATATCTCAAGTCGAAGGTATGCACACACCGACCTCAAAACCTTGAAGCCCTCATGGATGCTATTCGCCACAAAATTACTGCTCTTCCCCTTGAAATGACCAAAAGAGTCATGTGATCATTTAGTGTCGAAGAGTGTATCGCTAATAATGGCCACCACCTTGAAGACATAATTTTTAAAGCACAGTGAAAGAAATCTCTTTTGTATGCCATTTCTTATGTCGTAATGAAATTTATTTTATCATGTAGCATTTGTATAGAATAAATGTTTGAGATGTGGTACTTCTTTTTGGCTCACCCTGTACATAACAAGCTGGTTACGTTTACAGATATCAAGCTAGGTGTACTGGTAAATAATCTAGAATCTTTTGAATCATTATAGATGGACTTGGAAACCATGCAGGCTTGGGTAGATTTGTGGCAGATGAAATTTAATGTAAGTTAATGTAAACAATTGTACATAGGAAGTAAAAATATTAGATATAAATATGCAAAGGTATGTCTGAAAATTAAAAGAACACCTTATGAGAAGGATGTAGACATGTCACTGTCAACTCCCAGACTGTGTTTAGATGCTATTAAGAAGGCTAACACATTGTTAGGTTATATAGCATGATGCATAGGGTACAAGTCAAAGGAGGCTATGCTTAAGCTTTATAATGCACTGGTGAGACCTCATCTGGAGTGCAGTTTTGGTCTGTGGGCTGCACAAAAGATATAGAAGTGTTGGAAGAAGTCCCAAGATGAATGAACAGGCTGATTCCAGGACTGCAGGAGATAAGTTATGAAGAAAGATTAAAAAAGCTAAGCTTCTTCAGTTTAAGAAAAAGGAGGTTAAGAGGCGATATGATTGAAGTGTTTAGAATTCTGAAGGGAATTAATACAGTGGATTGAGGCTGTTACTTTAAAATGAGTAGTACAGTAAGAACACAGAAGCACAGTTGGAAACTTGTTAAGGGTAAATTTTTCACAAACATTAGGAAGTTTTTCTTCACACCCAGAACCATTGACACATGAAATAAGTTACCAAATATTGTGAGAGATGGTAGGAGTTTAGGGACCCTCCAAACTAGACTTGATGTTATTTTGGAAGAATTATGGTAAATCAGGTTGTCCCTGATGATATGATTCTTTAAAATATTATGCTGAAATCCCCTGTGATAATAACACAGCCTGCTTGTTTTTATACTGAGAGAATTCCTATGTTGTTCACACATTAAATTCAAGTATTGCACTGTAATTTTGTATTTATGAATTCTAATACTAGTTCACTTAAATGATAGCTGGGCAATTATTTGATCGATTGTAGTTACTGTTAGTGAATATATATATATTTGATGTTATATTACAGACAAAGGCACAATATTGTCTACTTGAATAATGGAGTGTCTTTTAATTAAGGAGCCAGTGAAAGGGATTACTGTTTTTTTTTTTTTTAAATCGAATAGATATCTCATGTCGTTACTTGTATTGAGTGCAAAAATTATGGTATCATGACATCCTTACTTCATTGTGATTCACAATGAAACAGATTGGTATATCATTGACATAAATGTTAAAGGATAAATTATGCCCTTGAATTAAATGATTCAAAGGTAACAAATAGAAGGGAGAAGGCTTAGGGGACCACAAAAACAACATGCACTATGGTTCATGTGAACTCACAATTGGCTACTAGGACTTGTTTGTCTGAGATACAAGTGTTCAGATTTTTATTTGCCATTTTTGGGTATTTTTTGATGCAATCACTCGGCTAAATTATGGTGTTGCATTTCATACTTGCATACACGTGTAATCTTAGAGTGTATGTGTTTACAAAAAAAGAATACGTGAAGAACCTTAAGTCCCTTTCTGAGCAGAAAACTGTCTTAGTTAGTCTCATAAGGAGAGAGTTCAGTGGTGCATTACTCAGTTTAAGTGAAAAGATAGGAGTGGAGTGGAAAAGCAAAAGTTACAAATTATTTTGTTGTCAAACTTAAACTGGCTTTTAAACAGTATGGAGGTAGACAAAACATATGCAAGTACTGCTGCAGCAAGCCTACTTTATTCAGTAAAACAGATTTTGTGATAGAATCACACAATTTCAAATATGAAAATCTAAAAGCACACTACCAACCATAAATGACATGCAGCAGGCTGTGAAACTGCATTTTGAATGCAAGCAAATGTGCCAAAAAATCTGCAGTGGTAAAAGGTTTCCAGACATAAAAAAAGATGAATGATAATGCAAAAAGATATAAACTTTCAGTTAAAGTAAACTTGGCATATTATATAGCAAACTAGACATTAAGCCCGTTACAATAACGGGTGCTATAGACAACATTTCTTGTAAATATTCTGTCTGAGTTTGGCAACAGTTTGCCTTGTTCAGGACCATCTACGACCTTGACAACATCTGGAAAACTTTTAACTGTTGATAATGCAACATATAACTGACCGTGGCTGAAAACTGGTATGTGCAAGTAAATGCCAACTTTTTCTAAGGTTTGCTCTTCTGAGTGTTTTTCTGAGGGTCATTTTCTTGTTCTTCAATCAATCTATTTGCTCATATTTTTCTTTGTCTTTCAGCCTTTCTTTTGTTGACCTTTACATGTTGAGATGACCGTTCTTCCAGGAGTTGTTGCATATTAGGATTTGATTGTCTGTGTCTTTTGTCCTACTTGATGTGTCGTTTTTTTTTGGGTGGCATGTTGTTAGTAGATACGTCCGTAATATTTTATCTTGCAGAAATACTGGCTTGTATGTGGCTGTAATATTTGTCACTGTATTATGTCTCTTTAATTTTCTCTCATAGTAATACTGGTTTGTATTTCTGTAAAATGCCTGTAATTTTCTCTGGCAGTGATACTGGCTTTCATGTCCGTAATATAACTTTAATTTTCTGTCACAACATTGGGCAATCAGCAGAGTGTCCCCAGCAACTGATTTAATGTGTAGCGTGTAGCTGATAATTGTGCCCATTGCGTCTCCCCAGCAAGTACTGTTTAGTTCCCCAGCAAGTATTTTAATCTGTGCTGGCATGCAGCTGATTATTGTATGTGTGGCGTCTCCCCAGCTACGGATTTTATGTGCGCGGCCACGACTACCCAATCAGCACTCTCCCCAGCAATGGTGTCCTTTATTTCTTATTATGCGCGGCCGTGGCAAGGCCATTCACTGTGTGCCCAGCTTCCAGTGTGTGTGCTTTATTTGCTTATCATACGGGGAAGCAGCTCGGCTATTCACTGTGAGCCCAGCTTCCAGTGTGTGTGCGTCCAAGGTGCCGTGCGAATGGGCGGGGCACGGTGTGATGCGCGCCGCGGCCTGTGCATGCACCCTTCACCAGCAGACACACACACACACACGGACACCTGGACGCACACAGGGGTTTTATTAAAGAGGATGAAGAGCACAGTCTGATACAAATGAAACCATTTGTTTTGCTACCAAAGGAAAATAGTCAGGACATTTCCTCAATATATGACAACAATGTTTGTTGTGCTGAACTAATTTTAAACAGACTTAGTTATGACTTTGCAGTGGTGGAATATTGTGGTGGTCAGATATTTACATGACACATTGGCAATAAACTGTCTCTTTCACAGAAACTGTTCATGTTTTATTTTGAAGTATGTGTTTAGTGTGGTTCTGAAAAGCCATATTGCATGTTTAGTTGATTTATTGAAAACTATGGTATTTTTAAGGACCAGAATTGCAGAAGTGTTTTATTACTATTAACTACCAGTTTATATTCAATTTAGTATTATATAAATGTTGTATAAAAATCTCTGTTTTGTTTAAAGTAAGTCATTCATTTTTTTAAGAATACATTTCTGAAAAAATTATATAAACCTGCTTATTTGGCAAAAAGTTCCATTTCATGCACTTTGTGTTTAATTTCACATATTTTACAATCCATCTATTCAATTACTGACAAAATCATCACCAGATAATTTGATTATCAAAATAATAGTTGCCCTAATCATTTGTATCAAAAGCTTATGTTTTGTCCAAAAGTAAAACAACAAAGCACTTAAGTACATACTCTTTTATGACAAAAAATGTAAATATAATCCATGAATGAATAAGTGAGCAATGGAAACCTTAAAAGACTGGAAGATAATTATGTTTTGAGAAGATAATGTGCCATGCTTAAAATAAGCTGGAACTAACCCAAGATCCAAAGTATTAATTACAAAGGCAACAGCCAAAGTAATACTGACAGTAACTAATTTTTAAGTCTTGCAAGGTCAGACCATTAGGTTCAATGATGATGACGTTATAGACAATGAAGAAAATCATCTAGATTATGATCAGCTCCAAATAATCCAATACAGCTTTGACTTGAACAGTAGGAGTTGGCCAGTTCAGTCTGTAAATTAATGATCAGGAACAGAGTGATATTATGAGGAGCACACAGCACACTAGAATCAGTTGAACAGAGGAGCATTGGAAGTTCAAGGCAGAAGAGGAGGATATTAAGTGAAAGTTGAATATGACTAGTAGTGAAGCTTATTGACAAACCTAGGATTGGGAGTAGAAGGGTTGGAATCAGACTAAATATGTATTTAGTAAGTCTTTGGAATAGTGAGAGACTGGCATTAAGAAAGTCTCAGGTTTGGCAGGTTGATATGAGGCAAACAGCAGTGACAGTTATCTTGGGATTAATATTTTAACAGATTTGTAAATTATTAGCTGCATTTTGAAGATAGAAAAATAGTTGAAGGGTCAAGTGTTCTTTAAAAATACAGAAAAGAATATTAAAGGCTAATGAAAGATATAAGTAGAGGCCCTGGTATCTCTCTGAAAAATCCATGGTAAATTACAGTGCATGAACAATTAACCAGTTCATACTTAAGCACCAATTACTGAGAGTAAGGGAAATTATTTTTAAGGGCTTTTTAGCATACATTCAGCTACGGAGGGAATTTGCATTTACTGCATTAATCAAAATGCAGACACAAATTTTTTTTTTTTCCTTTTTGGGATCTTACAGTGTTGGGATACATTAATTCTGAAGAAAAAGTCCCACCTTTACTTGCTGGTTTTCTGTTTGTAGACAGCATTAGAACTGGATAGCTGGCTGTATATGATTATATAATTTTACAGCCATGTCTTGACCTTTAGATTTCTATATTTGAAGCATAGACTTGAGCTAATGGACATTTAAAAGTAGCTAAGATATCCACCCCTTGATGACAAGCTTTATAATGTTAAAGTCCAGGTGAGATTCATTGCTGAAGAATTTATTTCATCTGAATATAAGAGCATCAGAAATTGTAAAAGTCAGAGGAGGCCATTCAGTTCATGTACTTAATTTGGGAACCTAATAACCAATACAGTAAATTGTTACTTTACAGATGGCATGTTATGTTCTGTTTTAGCAACGTTATTAGAATAGCTTGCTCTAGACTTCCTCAGCTCTCTATGTAGACATTATTTCTGTTTTATGTCTTGTTCATTTCTGCCAGTCTCCTGAAATGTGTCTGCTGTTGCTGCTGAACTCACTTTGTGGACGGATTAGGTCTCAGCAGTCTCCTCTGTTCAGGATGGATGATACTGAGTTATATTAGTCCATCAGAAAAATGTCCTTTAGTTCAAGGGTGTGCTTGCTTCATTGTTACTGTTCAGATTCTAATGTAATTAAGTGTCTTTTGTGGTGTGGTGACTAGAGTTGCAGAGAATCATTAATGTACTGAATGTAAACTGTCTTGATTTATATTTTACAGGTTTTTTGAAATAATGCTCACATTTTTAGGCGATTTAATTGCTTCTGCACTTTGCCTTGAGGATGAAAACATTGTGTCACATAAACACCTAAATTCTTTTCAGAATTTCTTTCTTGTGTGTTAGCACCTTCTGACTTGAATTTATATGTAATATTCCTTTACCTTCATGTTGCACTTAGTAAGTACTTTGCCAGACAAGCCAATTAAATGGCATCAATAAAATTATAAACAATAAGCAGGCATTAAGTTGAGCAAGAAACCAAATCTAAGTTCAGCATTGAATTTCATTGAAATATACCATGTGTATGTTTTTTTTTTCATTAGTTTGGAGGATATTGAGATTTTATGCAAATTTAAAGCAATAGTTACTCTGGGCATACCTAAAATTGATCAAAGCTTACTAAAACTTAAATTACAAAGTTTACATCTGTTTTAAAATGTTTGTATATAAAAGTTAAACTAACAGATTGATGTAATAAGTTAAATAACCTCAGTTTCACTCTTGAATAATTATTATTTCATAATTAACAGAGACATTATATACCTTCTGTACTTTTGAAGAGGAACATTTTGTCACACCTGAGCTGATTAATAAAAATTAAAACAATGTTTCTCAACCTCTCTGGTGTCATGACCCACTTAATTCCATTGTGGTATTTTTGTGATCCACCAAAGTGAGGTGGGCCCCCCTTTGCGAATCTAGCACAGTTATTAGAATGGTTCTCACTTGATGACTCAAACACTGTTTTTCAGTGGTGGTTCCCCCTTAGTGAACTTAGCTTGCCACTATTGCTATTTTAGGTGCTATTAGGCTTTAAATGGGCTGTAGGACATGATATTTATAGCTATCAGTACACACGGGGAGTTAATCACATCTGCGCTTTTACTGTGCTTCGGTTTCTAATCCTTTATGTGACAACAGAAGCATATATAAACTAACAAAGTTTCAAAATATGCAGCAGTGTCCTTCTTAAAATGTAACTAAAATAAAGCCTGTATATCATATTCATCAAAGCACAGTATATTAATAATTTTATAGTATGAATTATAAAATGTTTGAGTTATCATTTTGCTGGTTTGGTTGCATTTCCCTACATGATCAGCGTTACACCTGGGTCAGAGTTGCTGTAAATATATGCAAGTTCACCTGTCTCTTCTTGACTCTTGCATGGAAGATGGTGTACAGTGATCCCTCCTTGATCACGGGGATTGTGTTCCAGAACGCCCCTAAAAAGGTGAAAATCCGCGAAGTGAAAACCATATGTTCATATGGTTATTTTTATATATTTTAAGCCCTTATAAACTCTCCCACACTCTCAAATAAACATTTCCTGCACAGTTATACAGCATAAACCCTTTGTATTCTTAAATATTAGGTAAGATTCATTGAAATTATGTATGTAAACACACTGTTTATATACAGTAAAACCTAAATTTTTTTTAAAGATATCGAACGTCTCCGATATCACATATGTCACAGCCATTACGATAGACAGGCCACCAGCAATAAATACGTACAATGCAAGAAAAATTATGTACAGTAAAATGTGTGTACAGTGACACTAAACGTACATACATGTACTAAGTACTGTACGTAGCAAATGAATTATGGTTACTCACCAACAATAACACGACGACTTGTCCGATAATGATGAGTTTATTTTTACTGCACAACAAAGGAGAGAGTTACAACTCTTCTAAAGGAGCTTCTTCAGGCAACTGTGTAGCACCGCCGTTGTTCTTCTGGCAGTCTTCAGTCTAAATCCCTAAAGCAGATTCCATCCGTACTACCGTTTTATTACGTCCACTTACAGCTTGTTTTTGCGCCCTCGTTAAAGGACACTGCGGCTGTAGATTTTATATTCTTTTCCTCCTTTTTAAATTGAAAGAACCGTGGACTTATTGATACCATAATGGCGTCCTACAGCGGTGTAGCTGTTCCCTTCCTTCAAAATATCCAAAACTTTTACCTTTTCGGCAATCGTTTGCATCTTCCGTTGGCGCTTGGGCACGGCCCTTGAAGCAGTAGCAGGAGCAGATCGTTTTGGAGCCATAACGAAAGGCTTGACTATGCACAAAGATAAACACAAAAGTTAACTCTTTACATAGTGAAACACTGAATGAGTGAGACAAGATTTCCTGGTTAACGCAGCGGAATCGAATTTGGCACTCCGTTGCTGAGCCAATCAGCACACAGGAACTTAACCGCGTGCTCTGATTGGGTAGCTTCTCAGCCATCCGCCAATAGTGTCCCTTATATGAAATCAACTGGGCAAACCAACTGAGGAAGCATGTACCAGAAATAAAAAGACGCATTGTCCGCAGAAATCCGCAAACCAGCAAAAAATCTGTGATATATATTTAGATATGCTTACATATAAAATCCGCAATAGAGTGAAGCCGCGAAAGTCGAAGCGCGATATAGCAAGGGATTACTGTGTTCACGTTTCAAGCCTCTTTTTATGTGATCACAAGTTTTAGAAATCTGACCCCTGTTGTTTTATTTATATTCTGAGGTATGCAGAGTGAAGAGAAAATGTGACCGGACTGTTCCTTTTGGTGCTCTGGTGTTGCTCACATGCATATGAGACACACAGTGTTCATCTGTTCAAACTGTGGTCTGTCAGACAGTCTTTTATGCAGAACACCATATGCTCATCATCCTGCAAATCTGTGTGTTTACCCTCTAACAGGGATGACTGGTTGGTATTGAAGGCACTGGAAAATCAAAAACAAATGCAGTAATCCTGGCAGTGATTCCAGCTTTGTTGAGGTGACAGTAAGCCTTGTGGCTCCAATAAATTGAACCTTCCACTCCATTCTTTGTCTGATACACCACCTGGACCCTCTGCAGTTGGTCTATCACAAGAGGACGTATATAGTCCAGGAACAGCCTCTCAAAGGTCTTCATGATCTGTAGTCATGAGGTGAGGAGGCATCCACCTTCTTTAAAACAGGAACACTGCTTTGTGTTTTCCATAGGAGTGGTATTTTTTTTCCGTCTTAATGAGAGACTAAACATTTAAAAGAGGATATCACAAAGCTGGCCAGCACAAGCGTTAAGAACTCAAGGACTGACTCTGTCTGGTTCTGTGGCTTTTCTTGTGTGTATCCTCCACAGATAGTACCTTGCTTGGTCATCAGTTACTGACAGTGTATACTGATATAAGAGGTGGATATATCCATTTGCATTCCAGTTGAAGTGGTAGGAAGTTGTTGATGTAGCAGGCATGATGTTAAGAAAAGGTTAAAAAAAACAGAAAATAAGGAGTTTCTGTAAAAGGCTGCTGCTTGCACAGCACCAGGGAGTACTGCTAAATGAGCCAACATTTAGGAATTCTGAAGGCGTCTAAACCAATCCAAGATAAAAGCAGTTGACTTTGAATTAAGACTGGTTATCCGCAAACCTGCAGAAAATAAACAAGTGGTTTTACCTGATCTTTTAACCAAAGCAAAGTCAAAGGTGATGGTAATGATGTAGTGTAGATGGAGACATGAGTAGCAATATGTTTTTTATTTATTACTTTCCATTCAAACATCCATCCATTTTGCAAACCTCTGTTTTTCCATTTTCATGCTGGGAGGAGGCTGAATTCTATCCCAGCGGTGCCAAACATAAGGCAGGAACTAACCTTGGACATATTCAACATACATTAACTATAGAACAGAATGTACAGATAAACATTGGTGGGGGATTGTGGTGTGTGCAAACTTTAATGACCAAACTGGACTTTAAACCCAGTTCACTGGATATCAGAACCATCATCATTAACCACTGCAGTACTTTGCCACTTAAATATAATTATATACAGTACTGAAAACTTTAGAATAGATCCCTTTTTTCACTAATAAACACTGATACCTTCTGATCTTTTTGAAGGAGCTGTCTCTGTTATTTCACATGATATAGAAAGTTTTGGTGTTATCTTGATCTTGTTAATTGAGGGATATATTGTTAAATTGTTAATTTATTTCAAAGAAATAAAGTATCTGAGAATTTCAACAGATGGTGCCAAATTCATCACTTTAAAGGTTAAACTGGTACTAATTGCTAATTTGTATAAATGTCATCCTTACAATCTGTAAACCTCCTCAGTCAGAACACTTAAGGAGAAAGTAGGATGAATATAATTAAAGGTGTTTGATTTTAGGACTATTTAATGGGGGTCATGTGTCGGGCTATTGCTTATTGTACCTCATTTCAAGAAGATGAGAGTCTGATGTGAATATTAGAGTTTAAGGCTTTTAGAATAAGAGGTTAATAATAATCTCTTAGCAGATTTTTTATCACCTTACTGCTACATCTGAAACTGTTAAATGGTGGCTGTTAGGAACAGAATCAGGATAGTTACTCAATAATCGCAATCCATTACAAATCATATCTCGCAAATTCTATAAATGTTATTTTACTCGGAAGTTCCTTAAAAAATTAATCCTGTTACCAATTACTTTCCTATTGAAGTCTCTCTCTCTCTCTCTCTCTCTCTCTCTCTCTCTCTCTCTCTCTCTATCTATCTATCTATCTATCTATCTATCTATCTATCTATCTATCTATCTATCTATCTATCTATATATATATATATATATATATATATATATATATATATATATATATATATATATATATATACATATATATACACATCCGGGTGTGGATAAAAGGGGCCGCCTCCCTTCCTTCGAGGCTGGAGCATTGCAGTGGAGAAGTAAAAAGAAAAGGAAACATTTTAATAATAATAACGTAACATGATTGACAATGTAATTGTTTTGTCATTGTTATGAGTGTCGCTGGCATATATATATATATATATATATATATATATATATATATATATATATATACACACAATATACAGGGTGGGCCATTTATATGGATACACCTTAATAAAATGGGAATGGTTGGTGATATTAACTTCCTGTTTGTGGCCCATTAGTATATGTGAGGGGGAAACTTTTCAAGATGGGTGGTGACCATGGTGGCCATTTTGAAGTCGGTTATTTTGGATCCAACTTTTGTTTTTTCAATAGGAAGAGGGTCATGTGACACATCAAACTTATTGGGAATTTCACAAGAAAAACAATGGTGTGCTTGGTTTTAACGTAACTTTATTCTTTCATGAGTTATTTACAAGTTTCTCTTTGTTTACAGCCATTGACATGTCGCAGAGGTTAACATGTGAGGAGCGGATAGAAATTGTGTTGATGTCTGGTGAACGCAGTAACTGGGTCATTGCAGCAGATTTCAATGCAAGACACCCTACGAGACCACCCATCTCCCATGCTACAGTTAGCAAACTGCTTGCTAAGTTTCGTGAAACTGGTTCAGTGTTGGATTTGCCAAAATGTGGACTATGAAAACTGTCACTAATGAAGAAACATCAGTCGCTGTCCTAGCTTCATTCAGCAAGAGCCCACAGCGTAGCACTCGCCGCATGTCACTGGAGAGTGGCATTAGTCGAACATCCCTTCGGCGGATA